>NW_020447753.1:25917-133995 GCF_003343035.1 Apteryx rowi | reverse complement strand
TGAGGTTCCTCTCTGCCCACCTCTCCAGCCCGTCCAGGTCTCTCTGAATGGCAGCACAGCCCTCTGGTGTATCGGCCACTCCTCCCAGTTTTGGATCATCAGCAAACTTGGAGGCTGAGGGTGCACTCTGTCCCTTCATCCAGGCCATTGATGAAGAAGCTGAACAAGACTGGACCCAGTACTGACTCCTGGGGGACACCGCTGGCTGCAGGCCTCCAACTAGACTCTGTGCCACTGATCACAACCCTCTGAGCTCTGCCATTCAGTCATTTCTCAATCCACCTCACTGTCCACTCATCTAAACCACAATTCCTGAGCTTGTCTATGAGGATGCTATGGGAGACAGTGTCAAAAGCCTTGCTGAAGTCAAGGTAGACAACATCCACTGCTCTCCACTCCTCTACCCTTCCAGGGATGGAGGTGAGGCTGACTGGCCTGTAGTTTCCTGGGTCCTCCTTCTTGCCCTTTTTGAAGACTGGAGTGACATTGGCTTTCTTCCAGTCCTCAGGCACCTCTCCTGTTCTCCACGACCTTTCAAAGATGATGGAGAGTGGCCTAGCAATAACATCCGCCAGCTCCCTCAGCACTCGTGGGTGCATCCCACCGGGGACAGCTGTTGATCTCCAAACAGTTATTAATGTCTATGAGGTATTTGGGTATTTTAATACTGAGCAATATTAAGATGCTTATATATATAGATCAACAAACTCTGAAAGGACTTAGAAAACTAGACATTTAGGCAACCCAATGGCTGATGAAGATTTTTCGTAGATAAGTAGAAGGTATTGTGCATTAGAATGAATAGTGTGAGCTACTTCTACACACTGATGCATTTCTAATTAGCTGCAACCACTTAGGGAACAGACCTGTGTGTCACTGGACCAGTTAAATGAAAACCTCCACTCAGTGCTCAATAACCACCAGAGATACCTCAAAGACATATGATTGTTTGAAGAGTGAGATAGAGAACAGAATAATACTGATGACACATATTTCACAAATCCAGTATTCATTGCTGCAGTGTTCATTTTGATGTGAAAAGATATAGCAGAAGAGGAACAGTCCAAAGAAGGGAAATGAGAATTCTTATAGGTTTAGAAAATTTCCATTGCAGGAGAGATCAAAAAGATTAAGTTCATACAGTTCAGAGAAGAGATGAATAAAAGGTGGAAGGCTAGAGTTATGTATAATAATAATAGTAGAGTGAATGACAACGCATGGTCATTATCATGTCTCCTTTTCACATAATTTAAGAACAAGGAAATATATAATAAAATTAACATCACTGAAATAATTTTGCTGCAGCTTTTTGATGTTTTTCCTAGTGCATGCTAGAATACATTACACATGTTTTTTTCCTCTTAGGTTTCTATATTTTTTCTTACAGACTCTCTCAGATTTAAGTTCAAATCTATTTTAATGTAAATTAACTTTTTTATGACCAGTAAGCATCAGCAATGAAAGTTTAAACTTTGCATTTTGCAAATACAAATATTCAAAGCTCTTATTTGTGAAGGAAAACAAAAGTTAATGTCATCATAATCCTAAATAGATGAAGCAATGGTGAATAAAACTGCAAAGCAAATATGAAATTTAATAATGGGCCTCTGACAGCTTGCTCTCAGATTGTTAGGAATTCATTAAACAATGGTTGAGCAGAACAGACAATTAAATTATTCTCATATGAAATATCTATCCATATTATGAATATTGCATATGACATAGTGCACATTTCTGAAGGGATGTAGTCAACAAATTTCAATTCAGACATCCAGCAAGAGGCTGGATTTCAGCTTCCAGATATACCCTTGTTTCCCAGACAATATAATAATAACAAGAGCAATAACTGGGATGCTGATGTATAAACAGAAGTAATATATAGAATTTTAAGGAAAACATAATGTAACCCTTCAATAATTGTTGACAGAGGCTTATTCCAGTCACTTTGCAGAAATTTCAGATATACATTTTCTGTACACTTAAAAAGGAAGAACAAGAGAGGCTGCTAAAATGTTCATGGCATCATTAAAAAGTCAAACGGATTAAAAGTCAGCCAAAACAAAGACAAACACAAGTAGAATTTGCAGTGCTGTATATCACGACGTGGAATGAACAGCAAACAGTGTGAGAAATTTATCTCATACTAGCATTCTATCTTGTTGTCATGCTTTGCTATTTTTAAACTTGACTTATGACTAGTGAGTATTAATCGAAAGAGAATCTGTGAAAAGAAAATTTCTGCTTTACTGGACACCAGAGCAAATAGACTGGTTATATATTAAGAATTAACTAAGTCACCGAAATTCATTGGTAAACATTAAGCACTATGCCTAAAGTATGTTTTAGGAGAATTTTTGATTCATTTAAGAAAGACAAGAAACTGAAATACCAAAGACACTTTACATAGTGTTTAAAGCTAAAAATAAAACCTGTTAGTAATGAGAGTTTTGTAATCCTTAAAGTGATCTACAGCTAAGATCAAGATCACCCTCAGTAAATATTTTCAAAACATGTTTTTGAATATATGATCCTAAACCCATGTATTTGGAGGGAAAACTGTATGCAAAATACAAATATGTCTAATGTGAAGGTTTGTTCCTATTGTATCCAGATACAGAAAGTTAGTGAACACAGAGACCAGACTATTGTCTAACCTCTAAAAGTTTGGCTTTTCAGATTATTATTCAAACATATATGGTATGACTATCTGGCAAACTTGATAGGATGTTATTTGTAAAATATTATTTTTCTCTTTAGAGGCTAGAGACTGGATCCAGCCTATGGGATGTATCAGTCCATGCCATGAACTTGGCTTCAGATAAGGTAAGAGACAGTAATCATCAGGGCAGTGAGTGAAGACCAACAATTGAATGTTTGCTACTGGGTGCACAGTTCAAGAACTGCCTCCACAGCATTCCCTGATGTATTCTTCTGCTCCTCTGTCACTCCTACACTTTTCATCAGTGCCAGCCCTCTAGATACTCAGCTGTGTGTAACCACGATAAAAAGTCTTAGGATGTTCTCCCAGAAGCCCCTATGGCATGGAGGTCTCACTGAAATGCTAAAGAGTGAGATGGGCCACTTCTAATTTAGATGCTAAGATCCAGACTCTGTCCAGAACTTGCATAGCTTTCCCCTCCTTTCAATAAATCTAAAACTCATTAGACTGTCTCTTGTTTCAGTATGCATAGCATCTTTTTTCCTAGCCTTGACAAATGCAATATTGTCCCACTTATATCCATTCATAATGATTATTTTCTTAGCTTGTCACTTGGTCATGTCATGTCCTCTGCATACCTTCAGTAGCTCCTCCCTGCCCTCGTGCCTCAAGCAACTTCCTCCCACACACATACTTTCAGCATTATCTTTTACTTTTCTCCAGTGTACACGTTATCTTTTATTCAACACCATGAAGTTAAGAGTTGTTCTATCATCTCACTCTGTCTACCTCCATTATGTGCTTATTATATTTTCAAACAAGCAGCTTTGCATGTGCTTTCGCCTTCAGAATGCATATATATGTGAGTGTATGGTTAAAAGTGCACCAGAAGCACTGGAGAGCCTCTTGGCTTTTCTGGACTGTGTATTTAAGAAAGTTTAACTGTTGTAAAATGTTTTGATCTGGTTGACTTTGTTTTGTGCAGGATCATGATGTGCTTGTTCTGCTGGTTGAGGTAAGYTGGCATCAGCTACAGAATTATATGTGCCAGCTGAGCAAATGCTATCTGTACTGGTGATATGTTCTGCATCCTGTTAAAGAAAAAAATGCATCTATGCCCATCAGAGCTACAATGCACTGAGTGGACTCAAGCGGAGTTGATGTTTTAGACCTGGTTCAATCAACTAAGAAATTCTTCTTTCATCACTGTGACTGGATGCAGGCCAAGTAATGAAAATAAGGTATACCTTGTGCTCTGATGTCTTTGCTTTGCAGAGTGTCAAAGATGCAGGAATGTAATTCTGTGTTCTATTTAGGCTTGGATTTGTTGGGGGTGTGTGGGGGGATGAGGGGTAAGGGGTCAATAGGATCCTTAGCCTGTGGATTAGTATTGCTTGGTGTGAAGTGTTTGTTCATCCACTGTATAAGACATTTGTCAGTGTGTAGCCTACCCCTCTGAATGGACTTGGATAAAATTTTCATTCTTTTCAGTTATAGTGTCTTGTATTAAAGCTTGGGTTATAGATTCTTTGTTTGTCAGGAACAGGAGAAGAAGAAAAATGAGAGGGAAATCCCTTCTTCAGGACAATGAGTCAGGAGGCAAGGTACACAATTTGCTCTTGAGAGACATCAAAGGAAGAAATGGTTAAATCTTACAGGTCTTAGGCAAAGTACAGGCTCTCACAACTAGCCCATGCACTCCATTTGGGCTCCTGTCATAGATTTGCACCCAAGGATAGCCAAGGAAACTGGCTGCAGCATGGTAGGAGAGTCTGAAAGTAATCATTATTAGGTCTGCAGGTACTTCTGAAAGTGCTGAAGCACGTACCTGGGAAGTATCTCAGGGAAAAGCATCTCAAGGCTTGTGACACATATGATTTTCTCAGAAACACTTTAAAGAGACACATCACTAATGAAACAACTTGGACAACAGGAGACTATAAAAATAGTTTCAATAACCATATCTTGAGTAAAGTTGTTAGTGTTTTATCATCAAAATAGGATTCATTGAGTGGGGTTCTCACTAGAACAATCATGGTGCTGTAAAAATGGCATTTATTTTACTGGAATAAGTAAATAAAAGCATAGCCTGCAAGACATGAAATAATCCTGCTTTACTCAGAAAAGTTCCTGTTGGAGTACTCTGCCCAGTTTTGGGCCCTGTCCTTACCAAAAAAAAAAAAAAAAAAAAAAAGTTTTGCCTGGACTCTTTCCACATGAATGTTTAGAGCTGTAGAAATCAATCCCTTTGTAAAAAGACTGTAATACTTCAGGTTGCTTAGCTTAAAGATATAGCTGACAGAGGTGGGACAAGAAAGGAACATGAACTTCTCCCCAATTTGAAGAGAAGATGGAAGGAGGATATGATCAGGTGAATGCAGAACTTATTCACCAAATCCCACAATGCTAGAACTAGGGACCTCTGTGGAAGCAATAGGAGACCAGTTAAAAACAGATTAAAGAAAAAAAAATTTTGCATGATGGGTGGTGAATTTCTGGAACTTGCTACTATAGGAGATTGTGGTGGCAGGTAGCATGAGAAAGTTCAAGAAGGGATTAAAAAATATCATGGACAACAGGTCCATAAAGAAATGCTAAAAGGACTAGGGAAGGTTATTCCCTCTAACATCCCTAATACAACATTTGTAGATGCTGGGGAAGTACAACAAGAATGGGATGCAGAAAAGAGCAGCCTCACATGCTCTTTTTAAATAGCCTCTCTCATTGCCACTGAGACAGAGTACTGGACTAGATGTGCTGTTGGTCTGATCCAACAGGAAATTTCTTATATTTTTAAGATAGGGCTATATTTTATCCAAAGGAGGACAAAAAGAAAATTAAGCCTTCCTCCCTCTCCCCTGAAAAAATAATATTTCCATGATGCCAGGATACCTTTGAACAATTTGGACTATGGGCTGTTCAGATACTCCTTCTAGATACATAAGAAGAAAACAATGATATATGTATTTCAGATTTAATTCATTAGACAGTTACATTTTGAGGGGTTTTAATTTGGTGAGCTAGGGTAAGTCGGACAAGGGAACGTGCTATTCTTATTTTTTTCAATATTATTTAAGGCTAGGCAAGCCTTGGAGGGCATTAATCTTCTGCAAGTCCCATAGGGAAGAGAACACATTTTCCAGGCTACTGGTAGAATCCATCTATCTTTGCAGAGGAGATTTTTCATTGCCTACTCACTGAACACACTAACAAGGAATAGAATGGGCTGCAAAGCTATCAATGGATGCTGGAAGTGTGCCTTGCCCAGAAATCATATTTGAGCATCTTTTGATCCTCCTGCATAAAAAAATAGAAAAATCTACACTGGAGATTTTGATCAGAAGTAAAGCAATTTTAAGCAAAGATGTATAGGTCTGCTAACTGACCCCTCCCTCCTTTACTGTCTCCATACTGGACTGACTGCTATAAATGACACACACAAGGAACTTTTCCAACTGCTGCAGCCATTGGGATAGAAAGTCTGTAATGATCTGGTGAACATTTTAATGTAAATAACAATGTGGTACATTCAATAAATCTAACAGACCTGTGAAAGAAAAGGCATGTGCTGATATTGCTCCCCAGTAAGACTATTGGCTTCTTAATTGAATGCATAGACGGTATTCATTTAATCTCTTTCCGGCTGCAGTTTCTGGAATGGCTTTTGCCATTCTTAATTTTATAGTATGCTAATTTCTGCTGTGTTTATGCTCAGATTCAGACTGGAACTAGTAGAGTCAGGAGATTTTAACTAATGTTCACACCTCTTGTAGGTGAAGAGGTCAAGAGTGAACAAATGCCTGCCCTGTGATTAGGTTTCTTCTTCCTAGAAAGTCATTTGACTTATTCCACACTGGCGCTGAGGTGTGAGCAAATACATGTAGCATGTATCCACAAGGAATTTGGCTCAATGGCAAGTTAAAGATCAAACCTAATCTGAGAACAGCATTGTCCATCTCCGCCTGCTTTGTACGGCAGTTTAATTAAACTCCTTTCTGCTCCTCAAGTTGTCCTCATATAAGTGTAGATATTGGTCATTTCCATAGAAAAGTCATCCCTCTGGCTGAAATCCATGACAACCCTTGAGTGTTTCCTCCAGCTAAGTAATTATATCTGGGCGTTAGCTGTCTTTCAATGCTGTTTGGCRGCCCCAGGCTGGTGTTGCAAAAACTAAAAAAGATTCCATGGAAGCTAAATTACAAACACCAAACAGGTGTTTCCAGGCAGCCAGATAACTTCTGCTGAAGACAAGATCGTGCAGAGAATGAGGTCAAAACATATAGGCTCCAAAAATTTTAGATTGATGCTGAAGGACTATCAAAATATGAGCATGGGTACATATTCACATCTCAGTATGCCCTGCATCAATATAAATTCTTTACTCCATAAACAAATCAAGTTTAGATTGTGTGAACATATACATTGTTTTAGAGTGTTTTTTTTTTCTTTTCCTGTGGATGTGAGATGGTGTAAACATTTCAAAAATTCCTAGGTAGGCATATTTATATCATTTATAGAACAGAAATAGACTGAAAAAATGAGAGTTTGAGATATTTCATGGGAGTACTGTAAAGAAAAGAAAGGGGAGGGTTCAGTTTGAGACTGAGTCACCCCAATTTAGGTGCCTCTGCATAGGTCTGTAAATGGGATGTATGCGTCTAAGATTTCATTATAGTCAATGAAATGGGATTCACTTGCCTACACATAAATGCATTGTGGTGTGTCCTGTTCGGTCTCCAGAGGCCACCCTAAAATAGTGGAGAACTTCTGTAAGCCCTGTGCATTTCTGCCAGCTTTCYGCAGATGTTTTGAATATCCTAAGGCATTTCAAATGACACCGGGTGCTTATATTTAGACAACCGAATCTCACTTGGGGAGCTACTCAAACTAGTCAGAGGAGTCCAGAGGACAATTCTGCTGTAAAGGCTTATTTCAATTTCCTGTAAACATAGGTTTCTAGAGCAATTTCAGAAGCCCTATAGTTTCCAAGACATCTGCATGGGACTGACAGATATGACACAGGACCTATAGGAGATTCATATCCTTCTGAAGTACCCATTAGAGGCTAGACAGGATATGATTGGTGCTTAAAATGGTATAGATATCTGTGTTTAGGCAATAGAATCAAAATCCTAAATGTAAATGTCTTAATCTCAGATTGAATCCCAACCAAATAGCTTATATTTAGGCATTTAAGTAAGCTGATTTGCAAAAGTTACTGAGAAACCAGTATCTCCTACAGAAGTCAGCTCTGTATTTGAAAAAAAACCAAAACTGTTTAGTCACTAGACATGTAGGAAAAAGATGTTGCCTATCCAGYTTTCTGTCTCTCTAAAAAAAAAATTCTTTAAATGCAATAAACAGCTTTAGAGAAATTGTAATTACAGGGGGAGAATACTCAAATTACATGAATATTCACATTTGTAGATGATTTTGCTTTACCCGGGCTTGCATCTCTTAAATAACTTGAATATCTTCAAGCAATCAAATTTAGCTGGCAGGAGCACACACACAAGCAAATTTCAAAGTCACAAGTATTTTCACAAACTGATTGGCACACAGAAGGATTTCTTACGGAATTGCTTCCATGATCATCTAAACATGAACAATGATGTGCAATTTTATCTGACCTGTGCTAGGGAATGAATTCTAAGCATTGAATGTCAATCCATGCAGTAAAACAATCTATGTAAAAAAAAAACAAAACAATCATAACAACAGAAATCAATTTCCATTTAAATGTTCTAGGCCTGCTTACAGATATTACATGCAGAAAACAGGCTAAATTGATTATATGGATTTGTTTTAAAATAAGCATTAAGATGTCTTTGTAATACACAACACTAATGACTACAATGCAGTGAATGCAATTCAAACTTGTTTTGGTGTATATGAGGAGTCATCTGGCAGAGAGGAAGTCTAAAGGGTTTGTGTCTCTAAAAGAAACATCGATTAGCATAGAGTAGCAGTATATGCTCCATGTCACATGACCCCCTGCACTGTACAGAAGTTTCTGTCACCCCTTGCAACATCCTGCCACCCCCTTGCAGCATCCATAAGGCTTCATTCAGCCCTGTGTGCTAGGGTCGCTTGATGTTTTGCGCTGCCTAGACTCCCCGGATGGTGCTCTGCTGTGGTTTGGGAGCATGGACAGCCATGCTGCGCCACTTTCATCTTCTGTGCTACCAGCCCGCATTCTTTCTGTGATGTTTTGGTGGCTCTAGGTGGCTAGGCTTATACTGAGCATAACTGGCGAGTTGGGGTAGTGGAGGTGACCTGTGTGGAGGAGGCCATGAACTGCCTGGTGCCAGTCACAGCTGGTTCCAGCAGTTTCTGAAAAAAACATTGTACACAAAAAACTGCAGCCAAGCAGAGGAGCCCAAGACCCCCCAGCTCAGATATATTTAGAAAAAAGCAGCAGCTGCTAGGGGCAGGAGACACATGGGGAGAGGCTTTTGGGAAGACATGTTGGGAGAGACACTCTTCAGGAGAGATGTCACAGAGATGCTCTTTGAGAGACATGTGGAAAGATGCTCTTGGGAAAGAAATGTGGGAGAGAGGGTCTTGGGCAAACTTGTGGGAGTAGCTTTTAGGGGGGGACACATGGTAAAGAGGGTCCTGGGTGAGACTTGGGAAAGGCTCTTGAGGAGATACATGGGGAAAGCTCTTTGGAAGAGACTGTTGCAGGAGATGGGGGGGGAGACATTCTTGGGGAGGTACATGCAGAGAGACTTTTTAAGAGACGTGGGGAAGAGGCTCTTGAGGGAGACACATTGGGGAAAGGCTCTTGGGAGGACATATGTGGGACATTCTCTTGGGGAGATGCATGGGGAGATGCTCTTGAGAAGACTTGTGGGGAGAGGCTGTTGGGGAGACACGTGAAGTGCATCTTTAAGGGTGGAACATGGGGGAGAGGCTTCTGGGGAGACCCACTGAATACGTGCTCTGAAAGACATTTTTTGAGACATGTGGAGGGAGAGACTTTGGGGGAAGAAGAAAGAGACTGCAGGGAAATATGAGAAACTCCAGGGGTGCATGAGAGAGAACCCTGAGAGAATCTGAAGGGACTGCAGAAGAGAGCACTGAAGAGACATCCAGAGGACCGTATGGCCCAACAACAGGACTGTGCTGGGACTTCTGCACGGACCTGTTCAACCTTCCTCCCAGACCATGCAGTCTCCCAAGCAACAGGGTAGAGAGGTCGTGTAATTCATAAAATTGTGCCTATATCTTTAATTAAAGTGTTTTGGTATCTGAGTCTGTTTAGTCTCCGCACTATCAATTTTGTTTTAAGCCATGACAGGTTCTCATGCAATTTCTCTGTGTTAGTTTAGAACCAAAATGTTGTTTTGTTTTTTCCATGTTTCAATAGCTTCCTTTTTTTCCCCAAAGAGATGATAGTAGAAGAACCCACATATCTTTACACACTCCATTCCTCTAATTACCTCTCCATCTCCTAATTCTTCCTCTTTCACCTCTTTGGGATATTCTTTCCTGTCTCTCTTGATTTTCTTTACAGCTACTTTGAAGCTTGTTGCTTTGACAAGATTATTTCAATGACTCTTCTGCTTCCGAACCCAACATTTAGATGTCCTTTTCTTGACAGCAGTCCTTACCATCATCTGCCTAGGACCTCTTCAACAACCCCAAGTCCTCTGGCAGACCACTTTACTCACCATGGAAGTAATTTTTCCTATGAAGCCTCAGCTTCCAGCCTTTCCTCTATGTTCATCATCACACAACTGCATAAATGGCTAATTGACCAACTCTAGTTCTTCATTGACTATGACTAGGTGGAGGGCAACAGGACAAAATTACACTCCAAACAAAGCGAATTACAATCATTTTATTCTGGAGCAGAATGCTAAGTCAGTGATAGATCACTGTAAACTATACTGGGGTAGCAGAGATAAAAGGCGCAACCAATAGTGCAAATACTGAGTTCTCTAGCATATAGTAAAGGAAGATATTACTTTGATTATCTACATCGTTGGTTTAAATATCATAGAACAAAGTCATCATTTGTTCTTTCTTGGCCATTCCCTTCTAATTCACATACTACAAATGGAGGAAGCAATCTTAAACTCAAGTAAGCTGGCATCAGTGTTTTGCTAAGAACTGTGGAACTTGCATAATTATTTMTTTTGTCTATTTAGAAAACATGAGCTGGAAGTTATTAGTATACACCCATTTTCCTAACCAAACTACTTAGATGCCGTTAAACTACACTTATTATTTTCTTACTAAGTTTTTAACATCACATACCACATAAGCCAGGACCTGCCATGCTTAACCTCGTTCAATTACACATCATGGTTACACTGTGAAAAAGGTGGGTTAAAGGGTATTTTTTGTTGTATGCAATCTTTCAAGTAAAAAGCATCAGAGATGGTCTCTGGCTTTGAGATGGTCTTTATCATGTAATCTTACTCCCGTCGTTTTTCATCAGTAGTGCTTCTGATCTTTAATCTTCAGATTGTAATCCACTTTGATTCCATCATCATAAATCTACTCCCCTCCCCCATAACTCTATGGTATTTCTGTCCCTGACCTCATCCTTCTCTTAACTAATCATTATTGTTTTTCAGCATCCCAAACAAATAATAAAGCATTCCCTTTCCYGCTTTATATAATCCTGTTTCTAGAGGTAATTTGGAAGCTGATCTTTCCACTGCAGAAGGACTAGATAACTCTGTAAAATGAGCAGGCATGAGCTTCATCGCATTTTCAACATCATTTAAAAGCCTGTTTGAAACACAACAAATTAGTTCTTTACCTTGTAATTAGGCTGCATTTGTGGAATTGAATGTTACATCTATCTTTTCATTTTTATACTATGGATTTGTCAAGTATAAGCCACCTGTTTTATACTACAGAAGCATTTGATTTTCTATACTTAAGTTCATAAGCAGGAAGAAGAATAGTGGAGAGGAGATGTGGATTTTATTCGGATTTCTCTCTGTCTCTGCACATGCAGAAAGCTTTGCAAAGCACACAGCTAACAGGTTCAGTTGCCATTTCTACAACTGTAATGGGAGAATTCACCTAAGGGATGTTGTTTGAGACTCAGTGCCTGAGTCACTAATTTAACTGTATCTGCATATTTATTAGTCATCTCATCCTGTGGGAACCTCCTAAAGCAGTGCTTAAATTCCACATATATATTTCTGAAGACCTCCAGATTGCAATCAAGTCCATCAAACTTAGGTGGTATAAGGAACAAATAGGAATGCTGGGAGTATACCTCCATTTGTTTTCCATTCTACCATAGCATCAAATGGACCGGCACCAAATCTTAAAAAATAAAGAGGTGGCATTTCAGGTCCCCCATTTTTCAGAATATCTTAGTGCTTAAAGCTTTTGCCCCATAAATGAGAGGCCATGGTTCAAGATCTGGTTCAGACTGAGGGTCCTGGAATCATCTCTCGTATAGAAAATTTTGAGGGAGGACATTCTTGCCTCTTTCTGTTGAAAAATTATGCAATCAGGAGGATGACAATGGCATGGTGCAGCTGGAAGTGCAGAAGTTATGGAAACAGAATAACAGCAAAAAGAAGGAAACTTCTACCTCATCAGATGATCAAGATCTCTACTAGCTGATCTTACCTAGGGTAGACCTTTAAAATCTGTTTGCTCTTTAGGAATATCTATGCCTTTTCCCAATGGAGTTTCTGTAAGAATGGAGTGCCATCAAGGTTGAATGCAGAATTTAAATGTGTCRTGAAAGAAAACAGACAACAGAAAAATAGGTTAGTAATTCTTTCAAAACAAGGTGAGCTGCCTGACACAGGTATAAAGAAGGAATTTCCACTATTAAACACAATTCATAAGCTGTGCACAGATTCAGCCACCAGATCATTACAGCTTCCATCAACAGGTTAATTAAGAGCTTGGAAATACATCTTTATTCTTAATTTGGGGCTCTAATAAAGGCTGCAGTGACATTAAAATCAGTCATTGACCACCATAGTAATTTCATGTCCATTAGGACATGCCTTTGATCTTGATGAAATAATGATCATTCAGTGGATTTCTATCCATCACTATATGATTAATAAAGAAATGCCAGTTTTCTTTTAAATAGCAGTGTCAGTCTGTCTTAAAGTGCTTTAAATTTTGAAAAGCAAAACCAGCCCTTTATCAAATACCAGGACCAAATAAAATCRTACCATATTGTTGGAAAAAAAAAGCATGCAAGGAAAGATGCTCAACTGATTCAGCCTAAGAATACTTATCAAGAACATCATATATTTCTAATTAGAGTGACATATATTTTAATTTAAGAGAACTGGACTGGGGTTTATATGTATAATTAAGTATGGGTTCTGACAAAACTGTTATTACTATTACTGATTTACTAGCTAATAGCTTCAGGATGAAGTCATTGACAGTTAATGATATTTATGACATATTTTCATAACTTCTGTAACTGCTGCTCCAGGGGCCCTTGTTACCATTACAAATCTTAAATGCAAGTCTCACTTTCCGTCCTTGTTTCCCCTTTACAACTAAATGTTATGCAGAGGAATGGACATAGCTCAGCAAGGTCATTTAGTTTTATAGGGCTGCTTGGAGAGAAGGAGTACTTTTATCTGGTAGGGTATGATATATTGTTATGCCTATTCCACATGCTAAAGTAAAAATGGAATAAAAGTGGAACAGGAACAGAATCGGAATTCCATTTTAAAGGGCAACAGAACTGGGGAAACCAGATGCGTCCAAAAGGTTGCGTCTGTTCATAAATCCAAAATTCAAACCCTTTGTTTATGCTTGTGAACCTTGGCTTCATGAAGTCTTCAGATGTAGACTGTCTCTGGAGACCTTTGAAAAAAGTAGGACTTGTTTGTGTTTTTCATTTCTCATGAGTTGCCTAGAAAACAGTCATCTAATGTATATAACATTTAGTGATTCATATATTTTCTATAATGTTTGTTTCATAGACATGTATAAGCAGGTAGAAAAAGTAAAGTAAACATAAAACTGTATATTGGAGACAAGTTTTAACCAGTAACAGGTATATGCCATCTAATCAGTTACTCTCCTGGAAAATGACTGTGTGTTTCTTTATCAATCTTCTTGAAATCAGACAATCCACTTCTGTTAATACAACTGGTTACAGCAAAAAGTTGCAGAATAAACACTTCTAAAAGTAACCCTCTAATAGGTGACTTAAGAAATGAACTGTAAAAAGTAATTATGCTACTTTTTTGGTTGCAGGTATTAAACCATATTTAAATATTTTGTCAGCTATCATTTTCTGGTAGATGAGCAATCATGATGTAATGACACCCAGATTAGTCATTCTCATTCTGCAAATTATATGAATAATAGATAAGTAATTTGCAACTGAGTACAATAGTTTAACAAAATAATGTGAAAAACCTTGGGACCATAAATGGTCTGGTGATGGTCAAATTAGTTTCACAGAATCACAGAATGGTTGGAAGGTTGGAAGAAACCTCTGGACATCATCTAGTCCAACCCCTCTCCCTCCTTTTCAATAAAATATGTATTTTTTTCAATAAAATATAATAAGTTTCAATAAAACACATAGCAGTCTAAGTCCTCAAATAATTTAAGTTCCGTTTATTTGATTTCACCCTCTTCACCTAAAAAATAAGCTATCAGTTTTCATTTATATGGATCTTTGTACCTCCTGATTTTGTCTGGGACTAGAAACTGGATTGGTAAAAGACTGCAGAAGCACAGGAATATTGTTGAACCTTTCAGATTCATCTGAAGAGTTAAATCTAAAAAGATACAATAGAATTAGGAGTTTCATTCAACTTTCCTTGATTTATGTCTTTTGCTTTTGATTAATATACTTTTGGGTTTTTGATCTGGCAGACCAGGTGGGTCAGTAGGAAGATCACATTGTTCCATCTTTCATACTGGAATGTTATTCCTCTGTGCTTTGGACAGATATTTTTTGATCTGTTTTTTATTAAGTCATGTACTTGTTGAAAGACAATTATATTAACACTGAATGAACATCACTGTCTCGTTCACACACTTAGCTAAATCAATGGAACAGCTCCTACTGATTTCAGCAACACAGCATTAGAATTATAGTGCCAAAGTTCGTTCCATCTAAATTTATTTGCTAAAACAAGATGTCTACATTAGGAGTGCCAGTCCACGCAGGTAGGAGTTAATTGCCAAAGTCTGAACTAGTCACACTCAGCTAGTCAAGGAGGGGAAAAGGCATTCCCAGAGAGTAATTTGCTTCATCCCAAGACAGTTGTCTGACAGTGATGAGAAAAAATCACTCAGATACCTGATCTGATGTTGGGTAGGGTGATAAACCAGTAGCCACAGTCCTTAGAGAGAAAGGAAACCCTCCAGAGAACAAGCCAGCTCTGTGATGGGCTGCATCATGCACTAGGCATGTTTTTTCTCTCCTTTCTTTCTCTCTTATTGACTGGAAAGGGAGCCCAAAACGACGTTTCTAACATAGGGACTTCAGCTAGATTTCTGCTGTGAAGCAGGGTGTATTTGGTCCAGACAGCCTTCCTCTCAGGTGTACTGTGAATTTCCCTTTTGCACCTTCTTTCAAGTTGCTGTTTTCATGCAATTGCCTGAATCTTTCCATGTTTGTTTGTTTGTTTTCTCTACACAGCCTTACTTCTGTTCTACCATTTTTGGTGCGTGGGTTGAATCAACACCTTTTTTCTCACAGTGAACTCAACATAAACTGTGCTTGTCTCAGCTCATTTTATGAAAATACTTACATGCTAATAATAATAAAAAAAAACCATCAACAACAACAAACCAACAACATAAGACAACTAAAGCAAAATATTCCCAAATGTCTAGTGGTTTGGGTTTGGATAACTCAGACATTAGAAGCTTGACCTGCTGCTTCTTAAAGGGATCTGATTTTCAGTGTGGTTGCTGAACTCTTTGAAAACCTTCAGGTTCCTGGATAGGCTATATGATGTAGAATGTATCATGCCGAGGAATTTTATGAGATACATTATAATCTAGTACCTCCAAGTGAAATCCTTCCCCACTGAATTATAGAAGCTTTGATTTCAGTGGGATCCACACTTCCGTATTTGTTTTATTTGGTAGATACATTTTCTTACTGAAAATTATGCTACTTTTCTCTGCTACCCTTTCCAAACATGTTCAGCTATTAATGCGCCATTTCTCTACCTAGCTGCAGTGCTATACTGACTTTCCTGCTCCCGTTCTCTTTTCAGCACTCTCTCCCAGCCATGAGTATCTCTTGTGTCCAGTGATTGGTGCATACCCGACAGTCTGGGAAATTCTAACCTAGTTCACTTAAAGCTGCCTTGCATGTTGATTGTGAATGTGTTCCTGTGATAAGATCGTTAGAGCCCTCTGTATTGATCTTAAAAAAATGTCTCATAGAACTGCTCTTTCAAGTGTGACAGCACAGAGGGCCGCATTCACTGTCTAAAAAGGAATGCAAACTGACTTTTCTGGAACTGGTCCAAGTACAGCTCCTCCCACAAAGCTTAGTACATTTGTGGTGATATCTGTCTTGCTTCTCCTTTCGTCATTCTTTTTCTTCTTGTCTTCACAAACATTTTTCTCATATCTCCATGCATTTGTTTATATAYAGTACTCTTCTCCTTTTTCATCCCTGGGTACTGTAGCATTCTGGGGTGTCTTAAGATGTCAACTAAGTGTGCTAATACTTTTTGACATTCCATGACCCCTGAGGAAAAATGTGGAAATGCATTCTACTTTTGCATTAACTAAGACTTCAGTTTATGCAAAACTGACAGACAAATGGAATGGAAGTGATACATAAGATAAATATAACTAGACATCCTATCTAATAAGCTGACATTTCATTTGCCATCTCTACAGAGTAACATAGTTCTAATAACAGGAGGAGCCTTGAAATATGAAATTTTGCTTTGTCCTAGATTCAAAGCAGTGTTGGCATTCGAAAGAATGCTTTGCAAACAAGGACAGAAATAAGGACAGTACTATATAACACAATTAACCAATACTTTTCTGGTGATGATGGGACAGACAGGGAGATATATCCAGTTGGATATATACTTTAAGATACTGGGCCTTCTTTTATCTTTCATTGTACCTTAAGCAAATATTTGTACTTGTGAAGAGAGGGTATAAAATGTTACCATTTAGAAAGATGTGGATGATTCTCTGAGGAAGAGTGTGATTCACCTTACCATATAATAAGAAGTATCCAACATAAGAGCTCTGGAGGAACCTGTGTATCTGCATTGGCTATGGAAGGGAGTTAACAATGTAAACTAGGCAGCAGCTTTCAGATGACTGATATAGTTAAGGTCAGGTTTAGGGTTTAGCAACCCTAAAGTCTGCCTAGAATGAGATTTAAGTCAAAGTCAGGTGAAGCAAATCCACTCTTAGGTCTTTACGTCATTTAGCTGCTTTTGAAAGTCTTAGAATTAATCACTTTTTTTTTCCCAAAAAAGATAAAAAGGACTCAACTTTTGGCATATACCTATACCTTTTACCTATAACCCTGAAGCTTATGATGCATCCACAAAGCATAAGATGTGGTACCTTTTCAGCATTTCAAATCACATTTCTAATTTTCATCCTAGAAAGGTTGGCCCTTAGATATTTTTAAAATGTATTTCATTATATGAGTTATTGTGCTCTGTGAGCACCCTATGCCTTGATAAATAGTTCCCTTAGTTAGCCTCTATTCACTTGCAATTTTATATTTGCCTGTCTCCATTGTCTCTTTGCTTGTGTAAAGTTTTTTGAACTTTTGGTCATTCTTCCCATCAATAAATGTGATATGACACATTCCCTAAAATGAAACATTTTATATAAACATTTCAAAATCTTGAAAAATGACTCAAGGTTTGAGTAACTGTATATACTGTGCATYACCTCTAACCTGTCTCTCCCCTTAATGCTAGCAGCAGCTCCATAGGACAACTTCTTTAGCCTGGAAAATTATGTTCTGAAGGTACCAGACATTTCAGTGAGTCTAAATTTAAAGTTAGAAGATTATCGCCAAAGCTGATCTATTGGAATTACTTATCTGAGCCAAAGTAATTCAGGTGCAGTGAAACACTTCTAATTTTAAATTTAGGAGCACTGAACAGTGAGTGGTATTCTTTGGCGTAGCACTTAGTTGATAMCAACTCTCTCCCTCTCCTTCTTTCTGCTTTCCAATTTTATTCTTTTAAAGCCCATGTTTCCAAAATCCAATGGTGTTAGAAGAAAATTGTAACATTAGTAATACTGAAAACAAAGGTATTTACAATTAAATATAATAATTATTAAAATGGATAAAGTACATGTTATTTCTAAATTCCTGTAATGAGTTATGCCATGGAACACTATGTGTGATGAAAAGATTACTCTTGGGAAAACAATATAGGAGGGTGATAAGCCCATCAAATGGTGGGTAGAAGGAGACTTGTAGGGATTTATTGGGATCTGAGACTTGTAGGGATTATTCGGCTAAAATAAGGACAGGAGAAATGGAGACAGTATTTTAATAAGCTYGCGCTGAGAGACATGCATTTCTTTGTTTCTCAAAAACGTTGGAATCATTAATGATGCTCTAATGGTTTTTGATGGTGAAATTCTGTATGAGCTCACAGAAATGAATACTTCCAGCAAAATGCACACGAAAATGTTGCTCCTTATGATTTTTGTCACTATCACCTGTGAGGTATGCAATGCATTTGTAATCATATATTTAGGAGTTATTAGTAATTTTGCAATTAAGAACATGAATAGCCCTAATTAATATATTCTACAAAATTCTAAGATTAAGGTAAGACAAGGAAAGGTATAAGCAATTTTTGAGGGTTCTAGCTCAATATTCCTTATGAAACCCCACAGAGAGGGATTATACAGTGTGTTCAGTGTGCTACATCATCCCCATCAATGAAGTTCCCAAAGGACAGAAACTGAAGGACGAAGGATGTTTTCTTTCATTTTAAAAAGCTGAGAATCACACTTCTACTGCATTGTATTTGAAATTCCATTTTTCAACTATAATAATAACTGAAGATAACCACACAAAGTTGTGGACCTCACCATTAGCATTAGCCAGTGTGGTATCTGCTCTTGTGTTGAGTGATGTGATGATAAAGTTGCACAAGCCCGTACTTCAGTTCACATTGGGGCCGTGTGTCCTAGCTAAGAAGTGTCTAAAGATAGTTTAAGCACATAAAYGGCAGTTTAATTAAGAAAAAAAAAAAAGATTTGATTATGCAGGGTAGTTACTGAAATGATTGTAGAGACATAGTGTGCAGAAAACAGATATAGTGATTCTTCAAGGTAATGTATAGTTTTGTGCATGGAGAAGGCTGTCCACTGGCATACCAGCCAGAGTCAAAAAAAAAAGAAAAAAAAAAGAGAATTTCAGGATCATTTTTACTCTAGACAATTGAATATTGATCAGTAGAAATCTTGACTCCTTCTATACAATTTGATCCAAGGCTAATAAATAAATAGGTGCATGCTTAAAACATATTCTAAGATATCTTAAACAAATTCTTAATCTAGGTAGTTAATGGAAATGTTTGACTAAGGAATAGACTTGCCTGAAGGACACTCTACAGTCAGTGGATTGAAATAGCCACCTCAAAAGAGCAATTCAGCTCTTCAGACACAGTGCAGGTATTTATCTTGTCCTCTGAGCAGTCAGGTAATCTTGTGCAACAGTGCTTCTGATGCAGGGATGACAATTCAGTTACAAAAGTTAGGCAGGATGTGTTTGTGCCTTCTTGTTTTTCTAAAAAGAATAACTTCTTTCCAAATTTCTACACAGAAATGTGTACCAGTCTTAAGCTCGCAGCCAAACATGCTAGTTAACACGGTTTCAGGCAGCAGGAAACTTCATTTTTAAAGGTAAGTTAATAATATTGATAAATTTACTGCAGCTTTACTGAAGGGACAGAATGTTATAAAGGGTAATTGAAAACAATATTTTATGTACTGGCTGTTATTCTTTTATGCTACTATTTTTTGCTGTAGAGGTCATGGCTAATCTCTCTCAACATCCATTCTCTCAGTCTTTGTTTCATAATTAATAAAAAAAATTAGTAAGTACCTCTCAAGCTGCTTTTTAAAATGAAATATGAAACAACTCTGTAATGAAGGTTGACATGCTGTGATTCATTTTAATCCTGGCTAAAATGGGCAAAGGTCCACATGCCATATTGGTAAATAAATTTGAAGAAGATGCTTTGAACTGCAGAAATAACTAAGGCCATCAAGGTATTCAACAATTAATGTAAAATCGACCCATTTTTTCATGAATAAAAAAATGAATAGCTACATTAAGTATATGTAACCTGTCACAAAATCACTTATGCCTTCCCCTGGATATCTCTTGCTTACGTGCTCTGCTCATTCAATTCTATAATACTTTTTAATAATAAATAACAATTTAAATAATAAATTTGGATGTCATGTGCTGAACTTAGGAACTTGTCTTTTTTGTGTCTCAGTGTTAATATCTTTCACACTGAACAGGTAAAATAAGAGAAGGGACAGACACAGGATCTGAAGTATAAGGATTAGAATAGATAGAAGGGAATAAAAATAAATGGGGTCAAATTCTGAGAAGGGCTGAGATAAAAATGTTTGGATCCAATAAATTTTCCGAGACTAATTTAACAAAGAAAATATGTTAAAACTCAAAAAATAAAATGAAATAGAAAGCATGGTCAGTTTGCCAGAATCTTCTAATTAAAAGCACTTTGGCACCCAAAATAATCACCTTGTAATTAATAGGCAAACTCAGCAAAGAAGATAATGAGATTTTCAAAATTACCAGAGGGAACCTGGTATACAATCACTGTTAAAATGTTTGGAAATGAGTCACCCAAGTCTTCTGGATGGTTTTGGAAATCTCAGCTAACACACTTTGTAAAAGGTTCTTTTTGCTATACAAATGACCAAAGAGCAAAGAAATGAGTGGTGGAGCTGCTGTGCAACAAGGATATGTTCAAGACTGAAGTTAATGACTCAAAGCCTCAATAAATGCTTTATCCTGGTTTTCAGTAAAACTGATGATATGTTGAGTATGGGGCAAAGGCAGGCTATTTAATGGATTGGAGGATATGGAAATGAGAACTGTAACACCCAAGGTGGAAGCAAAACTCAAAGACCTTTGCGTTCAAACTGAAGGTCATCCCAACATTCTGAAAGAACACATGGAATTGCAAATTTAGTAATAAATCTCTCAAGTTGGGGAGAGGGGCACTACATGACAGGAGTATAAAAATGCACTGTGTCTGTTTAAAAATTGAAACAAAAGTAATCTTGACAGCTAATGACAATTAGACTGACATTACTTGAGACAGAATTTTGAGGAAAATGTAGAACAACATGCAGAGGTAAATAGAAATTAGGATAAAATGTGACATGTATTTGTCTATTACAGAACATATAGGAGTCATCTGAAATTTTTTTAAGGTAAATTGTTTTCTGGACCAGCAGCTCCCTTGAAACTAGCGAAACATTAGATATGGTAACATGGGAATAACCTACTTAAACTGGAGATTATGAGGGTTAGCAGAAGAATTGTAAGGTGGGTAGATAACTTTAAATGGAGATGACAAGAACTATGGTGAAAAATGAATTACTGAGATGGAGGGAGCATGTTAGTTGATTCCTTAGAGTCTGTCTCATAACTGATATTGTTTAACCTTTTTATGAATAACCTTGGCTTGAACAGAAGAAGTGTAGTACTGATATGTGTTAATAACACATAGTTGGAAGGTAGGGTCAGTACAGATACCATGTAGGAAGAATTTGGCTACTCTGGGAACTCAGCAGCAATATGGGAATGAAAAGTTTGTCATGAGGTTAGAAAGGAATTGGAAAACACTAAATTGTTTCACCTAGCAAGATGGAAATGTCTGTAAATACATATAGGAGACAAGTAACCTTAGGCGGGGAAGAACTGTTTAAGCTTAGATACTAAACTGGCATAGTAGCCAATGGACATATGCAGGCCTTAAACGCATTTAACCTGGAAATTACCATTCCTGTCTTCACAATAGGTATTGTGAGGGAAGAAATTCTAGCTAGTTTAAGATGGAACTTGGTCCCTGAAATGGTTTGAATGATATGATTTGGTGGTTTACAATGTCAGATATCTTCAGCTGATGACTTGAATAGCACCTTCTAGCCTCTCTCTGACTGAATCACACTTTCTGTTTATCCTGGGGTCTTCTTTAACAAAACCAATCTCCTCTCTGTCTAGTTTTGAAAGGATTGCCCAGGGCCTGTGTACTGAAACACTCTAGAATTTTAAAGAAAGTGAATTTCTCTCATCTTTTCTTGCTTCACCTTGTTCTTGAATAATTTACATCTGTGAGCCTTGAGACTCTCTTACATCCTACTTCTTCTTTCAAGCAGTGTCATTACAATATTGTCATATATCAATGCATGGGCACTCTATGGCTCTCTTCAAAAGGAATATGAGAACTGAACTGTAATGAGTCAAAAGGTATGGGATGGGGGCTTGGCTGGAGTTATCCAGATGATAATAAGGCTTTTTTTTCAAAGTATGCTATATGAACTTCATTATTAGTGAATGACTCATACTTTGAGGGGTGATAATAGCTAAAGATGAAACCAGGTCAGTTGTTAATTGCACTACTATTAAAAAAAAAAAATCAGTTTTCTTGAGGAGACAAAGTCATAACATAGGAATTGTTAGGTGATATTTATTGTCCTAAATTAGGCATTCATTGTCCTAGATGGTCAAACTAAATAATAATAATGGTCTTATGTGGCAAAAAAACCCAAACCTAAACAAATAAAACTATAAATGTATGAAAGAACAATCAAATGGAATTTTCAGTTAATTTCCCTCCTTGGAGTKCTAGTGCTTGTATGAATAACTTACTAACACTTTCATATCGAAATAGAATGCTGATGAGGAGAAGGGGTATAATATAGCAAAATAAAATATGCTGTTTTTTAACTAAGGGGGAAAAAGAGAAAATGATGCAATGGAAAAATAGAATAAAACGTGTAGCAAATTTCAGTTAGTCGACTGATCTGTATTTGCAATAAATTGTAGTATGTTGCCATGCACTTCTATTTATGAAGACAGAAATAACTGTTCAGTCAAGCATCATGGGATTCACTGGAAGGAATGAGTCTAAACTTCAGACTTTTTTCAAGGGGGTGTTTTACACTAAATTGTAACTGCCAAATTTAATTTCAACAGACATTTGGTCTGGCATCAATAAGATTCTCTAAAATATACCTGGCACTTAATATCTAAAAGGTTTGCTAACACCGTATGAGCTTTCAGAGCCATATTCATTGATCCTTTTATATATATATATATATCTCAAAGAATATTTACTGACATCTCTCTTAAGTAGACCAGCTTAATCAAGAGGGGAAGGTGTCATTTATTTCCTCCCATCCCAGAATACTTCACAACTTGGTGTGGGGATTGGGACAGCCTTCTGGAACAGGAGAGCTGTGTGGTCAAATCCTCTCAGGCAGACATAGGAAGGGGTAGCTGTTTTGCCCATACCTAGGATGAGTGCTTTAATCGCTGCAATGTTGCACAGAAGAATGGAGGCAGTAACACCTCATTCTCCTGCCATTTTGAAGGAAAGTACTGCCCATTCAGCTTCTCTTTAAGGAAAGGACTAAGAAGCCAAACATCAGAGGAAGGGAAGTTCTTGGGAATATCAATCCTGCAAGAAAAGAGATAGTTTTCTATAGAACCAGGCTAAAATGATTATAATCTGACAGAGGTTGGAATCTTATAAAAGTTTTTGTCCTCAGTGTTTTTATCAATTAGCTTAGAAGATTACCCCTTCAGTATGTTAATTGTCATGAATCGCATTCTTTCGTTCAGTGCATTGCATTTGCTGGCATCTTGCCATGTTGTTATGACTCCATCAGGAATGAACATCCCTAAAATACACACAGGTGTTGCAACAGTCAGTGCTATGATGCTGAAGTCTCTTCTGTCAGTCTATTCTTACACACCTTTGTTCAACCCTTCCAGCCACATGTTGATATCAATGGGTGGGTCTTGCAGACATTTGTGCTATCCTATTTGTTGAACAGTCATCATCACTGCTTAGTCCCTTCTATTTTCTGATGAACCTGGACTGTGTTTTATATCAAGAAAATCATTATAAAATTCTGTCTTCTCTTATTGGAAGACCTACATAGCAAATTAAAAGGGTAAAGTCAGTAGAATTCTAAATGAATTGCAGAGGTCTTGGTAGAAATTACTTAATAACTATCAAATTGAATCAATAATGACACATTTTATTAGTTTATCAGAGCCTTCCTGTGGTATTCTACAGAGAAAATATTCTGTGTTGAATCCTATAAAGTTCTTCACAGGTTTCATTTGATGGAGAGAAAATGTAATTCAGAAAGTGAAATGGAAGGGGAAAGAAAAGCTCTGAATAAGTTCTACTGTATATCATAACAGTGATTCTTCACTATTACCAATAAAAAAATATAAAACAAGAGAAAGTTAAAATCTTTACTTTAAATCTTTAAGGGCTCAGAAAGACTGTTTTGTTTTTTTCTTTTTCTTTTTTTTTTCCTTTTCCTTTTTTTTTACTTTAGGCAATGTTTTGACTTTGTGACCCTGAAATGATCTCTAACTCACAAATTTCACACATTTTTGGTGCAGAGCTATATACTATATACTAGACCAGGACTGATCTTGTTTGTTCAAAAAATTATTTCCTAACTACCTGAATGAAATGTGTATGTCTATCAAGTGTGCTCACACTCTTATATGGTGGCTACCATCATGTCCTGAGTATTTTCCTGTCAGGGCTTGGTGAGTTTCATATGCTTGTGATGATGCCAAAGTTTAAGCATTATCTGCAGCTTTAGGCAGCATGCAGAAGTTAACAGCTTATCATCATAGGAAGGTATCACCATTTAGGTACATTTGTTCACACCCTCTGGAATAATAAAAAAAGAAGCTTGTTATGCTTATGATCACTATATAGTGGAAAGGAAATATATACAAGTATTTTAGAAATTAAAAAGATTTTTATCACAGTTGCCAGACTATTAGAAGCATACAAAATAATTATCTGAGGCATTGTGCATTTAAAATTCACATTTAACTCATTCAACCATTAGATTGCTGTGATAAATGACTAAGAAATCACAACAAAAGATGCAGAAACAAATTCATTTTTAACTGAGAGAAAATCAGAGCTCAAAACTGATTGAAAATAACCATATGAGCAACTTCCATTTAGCCAATTGAAATGAAAAAAAAAAAATTATGTTCTATCTTTTTCAGTAAATTTACCTGTATCTGTCTATTGTGTTATCAACTTGGTAACTATCAGAGTGCATTACTTCCACTTGAGATGTGTGATCTGCAATAAACAAAGGAATAGAAATAAAAATTACTTTTCGCTTTTGCAAATATAGACAGATGTGTGAAATATAAAGATTTCATAATGATTTAGAATAAGGTAATTTTATATGCAAAGAATTATGCTGCTCACTCTGATTAATAAAACAGACAAGAACAAAAAAAACAAGATCAGCTATSATCTAGATGTAATATCTCCATGAACTTCCCAGCAACATTATGCATTGATCCTCAAGTGAGACTATGACTAGACCCATGCTGAGGGACTCTGGTTAAAAATTCTGAAGAAAAATCTTTGGGTGATGAAAAACAGTTAAATCTCTTGTGTTGTGATTACTACGTGATGGTTTCTTATAAAGAAAGATGATGCCAGGCATTAGATTTCTTTCTTTCTTTTTTTTTTTCCAGTTCAAGAAACAGATAGCAAGCATGTACCTGGAATAATTCATATGCTGTTTATAGCAATGATGAAGTTGCGAGGTCCAGACATATTTTGTGATTTATTAAATTGGAAACAGTATGAAATCCATGCTCCAGAAGCTGATCAGGTGCACTCATATTGAGCAACAGGTATGATAAATATCGGAATATATGGCAATTTACCTTAAGGTATGATTTATTACATTATCAAAGAACATTTGAAATAATAACTTTTGTAAAAGAAGATATTGAAAATCAGGCATTGTAAAAATGTTTCAGAATTCTTAAATTCATTGGAGAGCAGCAAAAGAAAAAATCCTACCAAAAGACAGAAATATTAAACACAGAGTGTAGTAACTACAGGCCTATGTCTAAACAATTGCATCCTGGTGCAAAATCTTAGCAAACTACTGCAGTCCTGAATTAAGCTTACTGCTAACTATAAAGCTATGCAGTGAAGATGGTAATGGGGCATGACATAATGTCCAAAAGCATGGAGAGTGAGATCTTAATCAGTGAAGGTTTTGCATCGTCAGAAACTTGATCATGTTTAAATTTACTGTCCATAAAGAGATTTATTAAGATAGTTCATTCTTTGCATAGCAACCCAAACCTGTAGAATTGTAAAGCGATGTACAAGGTAATGCTGCTTGAAAACTCAAGTTGAAACAATTAAAATGTTTCAGTGTGATGGGACATCCTTTTTTATCTGCTAAATAAGTAGCAGGAGCAATGCATGTTGGCTATTTGAAGATGACTATGGGCCACTGGAGAATCTGTTACCACAGGCAAACTATTAGTGGCAAAGCTGGGAAGACACTGATATTTTAATTTCATTCCGTATGTGGCAATAATGTCTTGGTACTCAAATTCTATAAAAATTACTCTTATTGTGTTATAGTTACTGCCATTTCATCTGAAATGTAAGGCTTTCCTTGAAAAAAAAAAGAGGGAAAGAAAGAAAGGAAGAAAAAAAAAGATTTCCATGTGTTGAAAAATCCCTATGTAATTCAGATAATGGGAGTATTCTTGATCTTTTCCTTTGACTCTGAGAATAAACTTCACCAATCATGCTCAGAAAATAACCACTGGGAATACAACTGTGCTTCCCTGTTGGGACTTGCCTAAAGACATGAACAGTTGGGAGGACTCTCTCTAGGAGACATAAACAGCTGGTGCGTGGTTTGTTTAAAATTATCTTCATGAAGGTGGTGTCATGAAAGAGCTGGTATCTTGGCTCATAAGAGGAAAAATTAAGATAATAATGATAAAATCTCCTGTTGCTATTACAAGTTAGTAACAGTATCTTAATGAAGCAAGTTGTCCAAACAGACAAGCAATACTTTTTCTTTTTGTTAAACACGCTTTATGACAGATTTAGATACTGACGAGATCTCAGAGGCACAGCATAGCCTAAAGACAATCAGATTTGCTATCAGTCTTCATCTATCTAATGAAGGCTTATAGCCCTTTAATACCTGTGCAAAAGTAAGTGATTCTTTGCATCTCTTCTTGTATCAAGTCAGTCTAAATGAATAAAGTTGTGATGAGGATTGCTGAAAGCATAAATGTCTGATATTTGGCATGACTGTCATTATCAAAGTAGATGAACTTTCAACTTTTCTTTAGGGCAGCATCTGGCTTTCTGCTTTCCTCAACTTTCTCTCATGTGAGATGATCAGGGTTTATTCACACCTGTGGAAATATAGCATACAAATTAGAGATCTTGCTAGCTGATGGTTAATTCTGCTGAGAAAAACAGAAAAATCAATGGGAAATGCACATCAGGTTTGCTTAGGGAAGGCTGCTGCATTGCACCCATGGCATAGAAAATAAATAGCTCTTTAGCCTGGAGATGTTGATCTTGAAATTTTTGAGCAATTTCTCCCTCAGCATGCATTCATTCCCAATCCCATTCAAGGGCTGGCACCTGGAGATGTTGCTAAGTGGTGTATCTGCCACATGGTGGAAACATAATATTGATTTTTAGGAAAATCAATACCCAGTTTTACAAGATCAAAACCAGAAGATAGCARAGAGAGACTGGACTTTATTATATAAAGATAATCATTATACTATACAGATTCTTGAAAGAGATGCATGGCTAAGAGACATCATATTGATTTACTAGKAATAAACTCTGCCTGTTATGGTTCTAACTGAGCTGCTTGAATCTCTCGATATAACACTATTGATTACAAGCAGTGAGTATCTTCTTATCTGTAAATAAAGAATTCCATTCTATTTTTCAGGTCTTTCAAATTGGTGAAAATGTGGTAAAGCACAAAAGGATGGCAGATGTCACTGCAACAGTTCATTGTTAGGAGGAAAAAAAGAGTTTGAGTTTTCTCAAAGACTATCAAAGCTGGAAATGGATCTTTTGGGCAACATTATTAAATAAGCTAGCTTGACCCATTTCTGCTCAGTCCTAATCTTTAATCAGAAAATATATTATTAAATTTTTTTTTTAACTGGTGAATGTATCTCTTCTCACTTATTAAATAATGACTTAAAGAATGGGTGAAGTAAGAAAGACTCTTAAATTGAAAAGAATGTACCGTCTGCACAAAATAATTTAAGTGAGAAATAAGATATATGTCAGTCTAACATTATATATTGAAATATACTTCTGATAATAATTTTAGCAAAGTATTTATTGTGCCACTTAGAATGTTTGTAATGTGATTAGTCCATACAAGAAAAAACTGCAACTAGAATTACAAAATCAACTTAAAAACAATTTAGCCAAGCCAGGGCAACCCTCCTCTGTAAATACATTTAAACATGTTTATATGGTAGTTTAACACTTTATTACTATAGTTTAACACAATTTTTTTCATGTATAGAAACAAGGGAAATGTATTTAGGCAAGTGATAGACCTGTTTATGTATATCCATCTAAATGCCTTAAACCAAAACAATTTGTTTAAAAAATGTTTTACTTGATTATGAAATAAACTATCCCAATCCAAATGTCTCTGTTAATATCATGATTCAAAGTGCACTGAGTCATCTGAAGTATTCTTATAGACTTTAATACAAAATCAGCTGCAGATCAATGACCGTAGTGTATTTTGAACTTCTTGGATGAAAGGAACCATCTAATCACAAACTACAATCATTTTGTTATCATATAGAATTATTCTTGCTTTTTTCCCCCACCTTACTGTGAAAGTATTATACTGTGCAAACATCACTACTATCTTTCATTTTTTTTCTGATATACATCAACAAAATTAAGTAAAAGGAAAAAGGAAGTGTACAAAATAATTCACTTTGTCAGCATTTGTGACTTTGGTACAATATGGAGACCGATAGTAGCAATATTTTAAAAGTGTTATTTTTCCCTCTTGAATCCTAGTAATATGGTATCTGACACTAATTTAGTGGCAGAGAATTCTAAATAGCAGTTTACAATGTGTTGAGACTGAGTAAAAGTCCCTATGCTTTACCCAAATAGTGGACAGCAAATAATGTCAAGATTACCCATGTATTTTACATTTGCTACTTGATTCCAACATATCTGTCTCCAARTTGATTTAATTTTCTCTTTGAGTAACTTGTAGCTATCCCTGGGAGAATGATGATTTGGGTCGGAGGATTTGGTATCTTCTGTGAAAGATTTTGCTGGTCTTGTGTCAGATCCATCATATATTGCTAAATAACTTTTAGCAATATCCAGTCTTATATTCTATTACTCATAAGTTTGACAACCATTTTGTGAAGACACAGATAAAATTCACAAAGGCAGATCAGCTAACACATTTCAAAATTAGTTTAGCAGTTTAACTCATGGTAACTAGGCATCACCACAAGGCATATGGAACTGTTGTCACCCAAACTGAGTTATGTTGTCATGGCTAGTCCTGAAATGTTCAATAATGTGGATTCTTCCCACTCCCCCTATCCTGGTTGATATTTAGAGGATGAAGAGGAATTGACATCCTGGGTTAGGAACTCCACTGTCTCAGTAATAGGTGGTCTTATTACTAGCAATGACCAGAGTAGCTGTTTATGACTGTCTGGCTTATTTAAGGCTGGACGTTCCCTCTTTTTCTTTCTTTCTTTCTTTTTTTTTTTTCATTTGTTTGTTTTATCTTCACTAGAAGGTTGTTTCAACTTCAAGGTGTGTATGAAGTACTTAAGTTTCAAACCTGTTGATACCAACAGGCTCTACAGAATAAATAAATCAATGAGTCTTTAGGACTTTATCTTCTCCTGGAAAATATTTAACTGATGTTAGTGGCTTCTGTTCTTACCAATAACTTCTGTCTTGAATGACTTCAGAATATTCTTTTTTACTGTATCTTTGCTGGCAGTTGCAGAGAGTTTGTGTTTTGTCTGTCATTACTATTATGAAAAAATTAACTAGCCTATCTGAGACAGATTCTGAAATGTAGGGGGTTTCATAGCTTTTTTTTTTTTTTAATAGGGAAGAGTAGAGTCTAATATTTGGTAGGAATACAAAGGATGGTATGGGAGGTATATAACAGACACAGTGACAGACATTCTTAGGTCCAATTCCTAAAATGTATTTAGATCAGCTGCATGGGGAGGTAGAAAAAATTGGGTGTGCCACTACTTCATTGGAGTGGGAGTGACGAAGATCTGATCTTGCAGCAAATTGGTTTTATGTGAAGTGAGGTAACACTTTGAGATATGAATTGGCCTTTGTATTCACTGGATGTGTTATTCCACCAAGCCCTTCTTTCTGGCTACATCATTGGCCAAGTGCCTATGACTTCATCTGATTAAATTTAAGAGTACACCCGGGGCAACTGATCCCACTGTGTGGTAAAAACAAAAATGGGGCTCCCACATGGGCTTTTCACTCAGAAATCATGGAGTGGGGAGAAAATCTGTTGTATGTTTGGATCTTACCTTCAGTGCATGAATTTGGGAAGTGGCAAATGCTCAGGCTCAGGAGCTGTGAAGCCATTTTATAATTTCCACAATATTGATATGACCTCTAAGAGAATCTGCCTAAAAAAGCCACATAGGAGGAAACATCCTGACGCTGAAGGTGAAATTATATTGGTTACAGCTARTGCACTATGCAGAGGTACAGGAGTTCATCCATGTAGTTTTCAGTGGGAAACTGCACAGATCTTATTGCAGTGGGTTTCACCTGAAACAGAGAAAAGAAGGAAATGATTGAAAATGTCTTTAGGGGTAGCTCCTTTTCCATAGTTCTAGATTGCCCAGCACAGCTGGGACTGTGACATCTGCACTGCACCATTAGAATACAAGCACCTATTACTGTTTTTGTATATGTCTGCCTTTGAGAACTTAATAATCCAAGAAAACTATCTGAGCAAACATGCAAATGCTGCAGAAAGTGTTCAGTCCCCTTGATATTCCAAGAGACAGATCTTCAGAAAAATCATTGACCTATTGATATCAGCAGAAATATGACAACTCACTCATTTTAGCTAAAGACCTTTTTTACCCTCAGCTTTTCTCCTTAATTTCTCTGCAAAACAGAGAATTAACCAAACAACACAGGAAGATGAGTGCCTCATAACAAAATAAGCTAACTGCCTTGAAGGTTCATATATGTGGCAATCAGCAAAAATGCTAAACTCAACATGGACCCCCTCAGTTTCTGCTTTTATCCTTCCAAAAGCACATTTCTTGCAGAGTGCTCTAGGACAGATTCCTGCCCTAAGTCTTGTGAAAATAGTTGCTGTAATCATTATTTCCAAGTCACAAAGTTAATCAGCTTTCAACCTCAAACTGATCTGAGCTGCTCATTTTTACCTGAAAGCTTTGCAAGAAAAAAAAGGAAAAAAAGTACAGACTCTGTGTTTTGGAGTCTCTGTAACATCTGAAGGATTATTAACGATATCTGATGAGACCTATTTGAAAGATTAAACCTTTAAGAGTCATCATAGGTGAGCGCACAACAAATTTACCAGTGCCTCACCAGAACACTGTTCCTGGAAAGTAGGCAAATAATGATTCCTGGGTAAGAACGGCTTAGCACAGCTCCTGCTGAAGCTGAAACAAGCTTTCTTTTGGTTCAGAAGGCAGAGTTTTTCTTTACAGGCTACTAGCTAAACCTATTCTTGGCATAGGGAGAGGTAATTCCATCAAACTGTACTTAATTTAACTGGCAGTAAAGGTACCTTTTACAGGATACCCTATTGCAGTTGCACCTGGAGGATCAGGCCCTTGATACTCCAATCATGTAAATAGCTTATGTATTAGATTATCAGTTAAGCACATAGCTGCTCAAAATGAACTGCAGCAGGAACGTGTTTTGAGCTGACACCTGAAGAACAAGAAATGATTGACTTTGAGAATGACAACAACTTGAGGGCTTGATCCAATCACAGATGTAAGTGCTCACAGGTAAGAGACTTGAAAGCCACTCTTTAAGTGCCTGATCCTTATAGACTGCATCTGTAATGGTAAAGCAAAGTGCCAAGGAATTTTCCTGGGTGTTGATATCTCATCATCTATACTGCTAAATCATTATAATTGTCCCTAACATGGTCATAGTCTGTGCCAACTAGCACTCTCCCAAGCAATTCCTAGGAACAGTTGAAGACTTAATGCAGAGGTGGGACCATTTCCCATTTGCATCATGGTCACGATGTTCTGGAAGAAAGAGTATGGCCGCAGGCTGTCCCTTGCCAGTTGGCTTCAGGATCAGAGACGATCTCAGGATCTCAGGCATGTTTAATTTTGGAGTATAGATGTAGCTGCAGTGGAATCCAGAACCCTGAATGTGATGCCCAAGTACTGAGGGAAAACAGGACCCAAAAGAGCCACACAGAGAGAAGCATACAGTCTCAGTTACCTTAGCTACCCAAGGTGGAAAGCTGAGCAGAAAGAGCTCAGAAATCCCTCCCCTCTGTAGTCTTGATGCTCTATGAYTCTCAAGTATCAGTATCTATTTTGGTGCCAGAGCCCAAAACCACCTACTGAATATCTGAACATACTGAACCAAAACTTCTACTCAACATTTCTGTCTTTTCTTTCAAGAAACTGAGAAAAGTATACAGCTTTCTTTCAAGACAACCATTGCAGGAGAAACAACAAGAATACCCTTGGAGGAAAACTATTTTCTACATGCTCAGCTAAAGGGATTATAAAATCCCATCTCGCGAGAACCAGGAAAATCTCTCTCTGCATAGAAACAGCGAGTTATGGTAGAAGGAGGGACTGTTACACAGGCCTATTGTGCAACTGAGCGTGCAGAATTAATAGGAACAAAAAGAAAGATTACAAAAGGATGCGTGACTAAATGATAAACGTAAAATGTTGAACTAATCCTGGGAATGGGGATTAGAGCTTGACCTACCCTCTTTTCCAGTTATTACCAGACAATAAGGCTGAGGTGATCTTACTTCTTTAATAAGCCTTTTTAAAGCAAAGATATTGGCTAAGTTGTGGTGGGTTGACACAAATGCCTACCTAAGTAATCCGTAATGTTTCAGTGTATCCTTAAATTCTTCTATCTGTCTTATTTGCTGTCACTTGCTTATACCTTGCTTTTAAACTCCTTGGGTTTGTACAGAATCCAGCACAAAGTTATCCTAAAGCACAAACTAGGGCTATTAAATGCTGGATGATGATGATAATGCTAATAATAAAAGTATTGTTTGATTAATTATACCATTCTTGTCATTTGCATGGAGCAGGCTTACATTTCCTTCTGCATTTTAATAATACAATAATGGTTATTGTAATGAACTCATTAAATCTGAGAGTCAATATTAATGGACTATGAGAAGGATCTTTATGAACTTCATTGGCAGGCTACAAATAGTGGATTAATATAAACTACAAAACGAGTCAATTGGTTGTATAGTTATGAGTAATCAATTTATATTACTAAAAGTGCCTTAAGTTAGAAGCAAACATTTTAAAATACTGGGTCCTTATTAGATGTAAATCAATAACGGAAGGTCAATGTAAACCAACTGCAGATTTGGACCAGGGTTTTAGCAAAGGAAATGTTGTTTATATTGACAAAAATATTGCCAATACTAAATCATCAGGCAGCCCCCAGAATATAATGGTACTGAGCTGTTATAATGTGATTTTAATGGATATCTGTATATTTTAATTTGTATAAATGTGTATGTATATAATAAATTCATGAAATTTTAATGATTTTAATTTTTGCTTATGTATCCACAAATACTTAAAATTTTCCACTCAGGTACCATTTCAAAGATTTTCTCCAGGCTGCAAGAGTTAAACACTTACTTTACTATTCTAAATTACAACTGAGTTAATTTTGTAGTGCAATTTCTTTTGTTTAATAACTGTTGCAACAAAAATTATGAGAGCTGTATCAAAATTGGAAAAGCTGACAACATTGCAGTAATTCAGTTATAAAAATCTAAATAGAAAAGAACCACGAAAGCCAATGGAAATGCTATCCTTCCACAAAAATGTTTTATTAAAAAGGGAAGGTGTCATAAAATATCATAAAGTAGCTTTAGCCCCTCACCATTATGTCCTTAGCTGAGATGTCCAGGTATAACAAAATGAGACTCCCTCTACAGCAGAGATGGAAAACAGAAGAAAACACTGCAGAGCCATTTAATCTAACTGAATTTGAATTTATTTAGCACTGCCAAAGGTTTCTGTTTCCTGGTTTATGCCTCCAGGAGCACTAGGATTTTTGCAATATAGCTGGGGCCGAGACATAGCRAGGTACCCAGGAGGGTGGCAAAGTGGCAGAAGGTGGCCCTAGCACAGAGTGGTGAGTGGGACAAGTCAAGGGCCCCATTTCTTTGCATCATGTGAGTTTGCTGGTACTTATTAATGTATGCTCTCCACCTGAAGCTTTGCCTGCATCTAGGCCATCTTACTGACTTTCTCCTGTTTGAAGTCTTTCACATCTGATAAGTACTGCCCTTATCTCAGCACCTTGGCCTCTGTGAGCGCACTAATAGGATTTCATTCCTTTTTCCAGCTGCCTATTTTCATGTAAACTGTAGGAACTTAACAAACATCCCTGAGACTTAAATCTCTCTGTCCGATTTGGCTGAAAGTTAGTATGTTAAAAGGTGGGCAGATAGACGGAGAGACAAACACAAACCCCCATATATCAGTGAGAGAAAATAAATCTTGTTTCCTTAGGAAGTGAGGAAAAAAGACAAATGCCTCAAATAGCATATAAAATTAAGTTCACTGGAAGCTAGGTAATTCTTTCTCTCTTTTTCAGTTTGCTTTGTGTGCCAATACGTGATATATTTCTTCTAAAAAAGCTTTGAAAACCCATTCCTTGCTTTTTTTCTCAATCCAATTTGGAGTAACTTTTCTTTCCCCCCCCCCTCTCTTGACCCTGAAGTCAATGAGGACTACATGTAAGAGTATCCTTTCATCAGTCTGAGTCAGAGGTTCAAAGTGTGCCTCTAAATAGCCAGATTTCTTAGAGTGTTTGAATACAGAATTTTCACGGGAGCAAGAAAAAAAAAAAGGAATGATCTTGGGATGTGCAATAATGAGTAAATCACCTCAGATCTCAAGATCATATCTCCTTCAATATCCTTGTCTTACTCAGCAGGTTTCACCTTGTTGAATGCATTTTTTCCAGGCAAAGTACTGGTTCAAAATGCTCACACACAACTTAGCAGCCACAGCAAGTGCCTGCTCAGAGGCAAGAAACAAACAAACAAACAAAAAGAACAGAGACCTCAACCCACTCACACAGAAATGTCTCTGGAGGGTTGCATGTCTTTGTAATGTAGCTCAAATAGACAGAGTGAAAAAGAAAAAAAAAAAAACAACAAGCCCACAGTGTTTTCTGACCCCAGGTATCGTCTTTTATCTTGGTAGTGTTCTGTCCTTTCACTTTTCTCCTGGACATTTGACCCAATGACCAAGCCTATGAATCTCATTATTAACACCTATTCTTGTCTTATGTGCAGAAGAAACTTTATTAGATGATCTTTCATGTATTTTTTACAGTCATTCCAAGATGAAAACATCAATACAAATAATAGCAATAACTTCACTCCTTTTCCAAAGCTTTCATTTTTTAGTGGGCTTGTCAATATTTACCAAGGCACAAAATTTATCAGTATGGGAAGACTATAACGTATATAAGCCTTTACTGTCTACCAGCCACTGCGAAACGCTATACTGATCTTAGCTAGTCAGGTTATTTTTATGTACTGGGAATAAAGGGGTTTATTCTTCATGTATTACAATAACAGGGACCCTGTTGGGAGATAAATACTCAGATATACTTGCAGCTGGCAAAAGTTGATTCAAGTTGAACATACTGCAGTCCCCCATGCCAACAGTGGTCATGACCAAGAGTAAGTCTCTTATGAACTGAAAGAAAGTGAGCCTCTAATTCAGCACAAGCTGTGCTAAGCTTGTTAAAAATAAATTCTTTATTTCTTATTAGAATGTGAACACCCTAAGTGAAATGCGGCAGAGCTGGGATCTGCAGGACAAGCAATGACTGAAGCTGAGGATAGGAGAGATTTCATCAGGATTCAGGATATGATTTTGGGGTGATCTGTGTATTTCCTAGCTCAAGCTGGAAAGTTGAATCCCCAAGCCTGTGTCCGGGCTTATGTATTATTGTATGTGCCCATGTGGCTGTGCAGTAGCGCCGACTGCTCTATTGTAACATCAGTTTTGTTTCTAGTTAGTCCTTTCCTGGTCTCGCCTCAGAGTTGGTTTTTGGACCGGTGTGGACAGGGTAGGATGTGTAAACACCATAGCACTTACACTTGTGATTCAGAAGCTCTATGAAAGGCTATGAAATTTCTTAATGGACAATAGTGCTTAGTGGTGGTTATACATATGCACTGCTTATGACTATTATCAGGGTCCAGAGCACATCGCCCTTCTAGGAGTTTGGCTGGTTAAGGGAAGGGGTTTAGCTGGCTGAGTCCAAGGTCAGCTCCTTCGCTGATGAGCACTGCAGTGAGGAAAGCTGGAAGCGAGGGCTGCCCCCGTCTCCCTTGGAAGCCGCTTTCCGGCTGGTGCTGCACTGCTGGTGCCTGCCTGAGCCACATTGCGGCTGTTCAGCGGCTCTGGCTGTGCCTGATCCTGGCCCTGACCCGGACCTGCCGGCTCAGTTCCTGGCTTGGCCTTGTGCCGGCCTCCTCACTGCTTGGGGGTGGATCGCCGTGCTGTGTCTGACCCCAGGCACCATCCCTGGCCCTGATCCTGATCGAACTTGCTGCTCTGCATCCCAGCTTCTTGCTGGTGAGGTCCATGCTCGTGCCTGCCTCCTTATTGCCCTCTGCTGCTGGTGCACCTTCCCTTGGGGAGCAGCCCACCGGCCAGTCAGCCACTGGTGAACAGGTACGTCAAGGAGAGAAGGCACCACATTTGGATGAACTACAGCAGAACTTAGCATTCAGTCTGACTGCAAAGGTCTCTGGAAGCACCCAGCCCAGACGGAATATCCTGGAAAGAAGCATACACTAAATTGTACACTCAGTTTTAGACAGCCATTATGACAACTGTCTATACAGGACACATTACTATGATTTAATTATTTAATAGATAATAATAATAATTTTCAGCTGTCTAATCAGTTTGGATTCTTCACTGTAGGATGTGTTTTCCTTTTATATGCACAAAGTACTAGCTATTTTAATGTTATATTCCTCTATTATTCTCTAACAGTGTTGGGGCTACATTATTCCCTGTTGTACAAAAAGCTATTAAAAATCAAGAAACAACATGAGTTTCTCTTACCCTAGATTTCTGGCTTTTTCCCCAAATGAATCTTCCTTTTCTGATTTTGTCTTTTTTCCTCTTATCCTATCTTTCAAGCTATCTTGGTACTACAGCTAATCCCTCATTCATATTTACAGTCCCTCCTCTCAATGGGTATGGGGCAGGAGACAATGGAGTTTTGCTATCTTGTATGAGCTGAGGAGCTAGTCTCAGCTGCTGTTACTGTGGTGTGTCTTTAGAATTTTTTGTTTTATCCCAATCCTCAGAACATATGCATATATATGTGAAAGGTCGTTACTGCAGTTTGCTGAAAAATGATCAAACCTGTCCAGACATAAATAGAGATGGTTATGTGACTTTGTCTTTTCCCTGTCTTTCAGGGTGCACTGAGGCTGCTTGCTTTAAATAGGGTGCACTGAAAAGGAATCTGATATATGATAGCCAAAGAAATTAAAGAATCTTTTCCSCTTCACAACTCCCTCTTTGTCTACCCTCCTCATGTTTCTGTTTTCTTTGCTGTGTGTCTTCCCGGAGCTCTGGTGGTGAATCTTAATGATGAAATGTTTGGTTCTATTCTATCCAATCATTCTCAGAAAATTAAGCTCCACACACTGTATACTTTAAGCRCAATGATACATTCCCACAAATGAATAATGATGATATACAAAAGAGCTCAAATTCTGCTTAGTGAACATTTCACCAACCAGTTGAGAAAGAATAATAATTAATAGAAAAAAGCCTATGGAAGGGGCAATGTTTCTTTTTTTTTAAAAAAAAGGTCATTATTTTTGTTAAGAAAAACAGGTTATAAAAATCCTACTGAGCAGGGAATATGCCAGAAAAAATAAATTAACACCTGCACAACTCTGCCATTTTAAAATGATGTTTTCCTAAGCAGTTCTGCATGAAGAAATGATAGCAGGTGATATTCCTGTTTAGTCAGAAGTGAGAGAGCCATTTGATTTCATGAGCAGTAAACAGGACATACGACCTCAGTAAAAATAACAGCAACCAACTAGCAGATTCAATGATAAAACTAGATTAACATAATGGGGAAAGAACATTGGAACACTGTGCCGGAGATTTTGACTTTAGCTACTCTGGTGAATATCTGGGAGTTAGCTGATACAAGTAAAAAAAAGGGAATGTTATTCTAGATATATTTTGATGCATATGAGATGAGAATTTTGGGTCAAATATTTAATTACAGTGATCAAAAGAGTAGAGATGACGTAGACAATATCTCTCAGTTTAGAGTGATAAAAAAAAAGATTTTCTTGCTCAGAGATTTGCTTTCCTTTGCCGTGGTAACAATTCAGTGTTGCTTTCTACACTAATAAAAATCTTTATCCACACCAAGGCCTTTTGCCTTACAGCACGTTTCTCTGTAAGAACTTCCTAATTTTTTATGCTCTTGGTTAATTGTTCTCAACATGTAAATTTTAGAAATGATTTGCTTGCCAGCCAGAGGGGACATATAGCAAGTTCCTATGCCATTACTATTACTAGATGTTTTGACACTGAGATGGAAAAAACTGCAAATTTTGCTAGCCTTATGACTTAGACCCACAGGTTTCACTGAGACTGTTCATGCTCAGTGTTGATAGAGCACTTTAGAGGGTATAAATATAATGCAGAGCATTAAGAATGCAAAACTTCTTAGAGATGAGAGCAGTGGGGAAAAAAAATGTTTCTGAACTTCCTCTCACTGTCACCTCAGTAAAAAACCAGGACCCCCAAGGCCTATATTTTGCATTATTAAGTCAACCTACAATTCAGGTCACAAATAATTATGGGAGTTCTGTCTAGTTTACATAGCTCCATTCTGAGTCAGACACATTGACACCAAAGGACAAAATAAGTATAGCAGATTTCAGAAGGAATGCAAGAAAGGGGAGGAACACAATGACTTCAGTGATGCATAGTAGAGCTGTTACAGAGTGATATGTCACAGATATTTAAAGAGAGAGCAGTAACCAATTCTGATTTTACCCTATTGTTAAGATAGGTAATGGAGGAGCTAGGACAGTAACAGAGGGCTTCTTCTTAAACTTATCCTTCCCACCAGCTAAGAAAGTAGGCGAATTTGATCCATTTTTATTGACAATTTGTCAGCTTTAATAGGAAACAATTAGTAACATGAATAATAAAAAAAACTGTTGACAGTTGTGAATTTTTCTAATGACATAATTTCTCAGTTGATGGTGTCTGTATACATTGGACAATATAGAATGTAAACAGATTTGAATCTGGTAACTTTAGACCCCCATTTCTTCCTGATTACTGCAGAAACCAAAATCTAAAAAGAAAAAAAAAAAGCACTAGAGAGATCCTTGTGGTTCACTATATGATAGACAGTGCATATGGATCTCTCTTGCCTTGTGGTATATCATTATCTCCTTTTAAATAAAAGTATCTCACATTAAATCTGAAGTGCAACAAAAAAATCCCTAAGTCCTTCTCCTCATCTTCTTTGAATTCAAGCCCTAAACAAAAAGTACTATGTCTGAATCACTTTAGACAAGATTACGTAGAGCACTCCTGCACACTTGTGAAATGAGGGATTGTTCCCTTGCATGGAAAGAGAGCAATCCTTCATTGCACAAGATGAACTGCCTTTTCATCCTGGAGGTTTATGATTCTATCATATGATTTTCTAAGTGCACACTGTATTCTTGGGAACAAAATCAAGACTGCCGACTGACAGAAAATGGTAAATGAAAAACTCTGTTGGTGATGAAAGAGTTCAGTACTGAGAGGTGGCCAGCAATTCCAGCTTTTCCTGCTCACCTGTATACCAGTGGGTGAATATCCATCGTTGCAGACAAGGCTTAATGGACAGACGAACAGTTTAGAGGGAAAGTTAAGATTCCAAAGGCCTTTACCCTTTCCTTTGGGACTAAAATTTTCACATGTCTTTAGCTTTGAATTCACAGTGCAATATCTTTGCTATTCTATTGCGCCAGGAATGATAAAGAAATTAACCCTCATAGCCTTTAGAAAGTGTATGTGGCATGGTGGAATCCCACTTCATGCATTTCAGTGTTTACATAAGGCATCTGGACTGAAAGGCAATGAGAGAATATTTTATCACTGTTACTGAAGCATGCAAGAAGAAAGCAGTCTTGAGGAAATAGCAATGGGCAGAAAGTAGATCATACCAGGGAAGGAGAAGAAGACAGGAAGGGTAGAGATGATAGGGTAATTCAAATTTAAGGTGTAGCAGTTTTCAAAAAAAGCTCCTTCTCTGAGGATTAAGTGATATTAACAGCTGCTATGGGAGACCCCCCAGTTCACCAAGTGTTCTGCAATCTCTTATCTTCCTTAACTTTCARCAGGATTAAAAAAATAATAATGCTTTTGGTAATGTGCTCTGAGACTATGATAACAGTTCACAGAGACTACTGTATAGTAATAGAACCAGCCTCTCTCTGATAGTCTGTAATGGATCTGAACTAATGAACTAAGTTAACATTTTCAAAAGCATGTAAACGACCTGGCTTCTTTGCAGGCTTTTCAAATGTATCTGAGAATGGTGAGATGTTTCAGTGCTTAAAGATGCTGATACCTGTTTCTTTCTTTTCTTTCTTTCTTTCTTTTTTTTTTCCAGAAATGTCAGTGCACTTAACTTTCACTGATTTCAATGGCATTAATTGCAACAAGAGTAGAATAGCAAGGCACTTTCAGAAAATCCTGCCAAGCACCTACATAAAAATTTAAACCCCTAAAACCCTTTGTAAATCTGACCCTTTTGCATTTAGAAGTACTTAGAATCATAGTGAAGGGCAATGGAATTTGGACTCTGAATTACCTTTAATTTAGACAGGTAGGTGCTTTTGGAAATCCTCAAACATGAGAATAAATTTGCTACATCATACTATCCCGTGATTTTTTTCCCCTTCATTCCATTGAAATTAACAAATAAAACATGCAGGAATGTGTTTTACAGTAGGATAGTAATGAAGTAGGAAATGCGCACTGCAGTAAAATAGTAAGTAAGAAACAAATGAAGGTTGCAATTGATATTCATCCTGACTAAATCTAAACAGAGAACAGGACAATAGAGGCAAATGTACTTAAGAAGGGATATAAAACTTGGAATAAGAACAAACAGTAAACTTGTTAGCAAATACATTTTCCTGAGAGCCTTGTACAATATGAAATTCCTGGTGGTGCTGAGAAACAGCTAGGTGTCTTTTCTACTGGGCACTGAGTAACTATCACGATGAGGTCCTTAAAAGGGAAAAAACAAGTTTTTCCTGCTGCCACAGAGCAGTGAAGTGGCTAAGGACTATTCTCATAAGGCTAAAACCCCTTAACATCCAGAGGACCTCAGGTACAGCTGGAACTCCACTCACACCATCACAACAAAGCAACAAGGGATCACAGACTTCAGGGTCCACTAGGGTCCAGGAAATCAAAGACTCTTTAGTTGCTGTCATTCATCTATGTATGTATGGTCTTATTTTTGATAGTTTCCAGGGAGTACATGAAATCACTTTGTTCCTTCTCCTGACCCAGTTATGACTGATGACTACAAAGATTGAGAACTTCCTGCCATGAAGTCCAGTGAAAAGAAACATTTGTCTTATACAGAAAATATTATTTTTGTTTCAGTGTCTCTAAAAGAGATCCTTTTCTCATAGCCGTTCCTTACAGTTGCCAAAGTAAGACTGAAAAGGAGATGGCATATATAAACCTTTGTTAGTTTTACTGTGCTTGCCAAAGACATTTTCTCTTTTTCATAATGAGAATAGCTTTTATACTCAAATAAAAATTTCTTCAAAAATAAATATTTCAATGGTGGTCCTGTAAAATTCAAAAAAAAAAAAAAAAACCCAAACCTAAAACCCCAAAATGTATTTTGGTAATTGAAACCTGTTTTTTTTTTTTCTTGTGAAAGAGAACTVTTTGCAACAGATGGTTGCCATTTTTATTCACCTGCTCAAAGACCATGCCTCCAAATAAAAGAAAATTGCAATAAGTATGTGAACACTTAATGTTCATCTTAAAATATATCTTGTCTCACTATTTAAACAAGTTTACTATCTAGCGATCACAATCTATCCGTGCTGTCAGCTTGTATGATTTCAGTGCAGCTGCTTTGGCACCCATATTGACACCTATAGACTACCAAAGACTGTGTCTGTCACTTTAAGAGTACTGGACGTCTATAAATCCCACGTTCCCTGATAACAGGCAGCATCTTTCCCGGAAGGACCCCATGGATGTGTGACAACACCTCGAGACTGGATGGGTTGGTCTGTGGCAGCTGGACTAGTTATAATCCATCCAAATACTTGGTCTTGTACTGCAGGTAGGTCTTTGCCTGACTCTAGCCTAGGGTGATGTGATCTCAAGTACCCCCACCCATGTAAACTTTCCTTAARTCTGAACCTCACCATGGGCTGGTCTGCACATAGTGCAGATAAGTAATGTTTGGATATGATCCTTGACCTGAATTTGCATTTGATAAATAGCATCAATGTACCCTTACAGGGCCACAAGTTCCTTGTTTACATAGGATCACAGCTTAGTCAGCAAGCAAAGTACAGGACCTAATGGGGCAACTCTTAAGGGAAGGGTGCTAACCTTGCCCTCATTTATGGTACTAACAGCCAGACTGTGTAGTAAATCTGATAAGGAGGATTTACTCCTAGGAGTAATCAGTAGAAGTACCCATGAAAGGAAATGATCACAGGAATAAGTGACAACTGCACATTCTGCCTCTAAATTAGCAGATGAGAATTCTGATTCCAGTTCTTTATCATCTTCTCTTTCTAGTGTCTCAGGGGAGATGATTTTCTCTGCAGCAAARCTCCTCAAGGTAGATTTGACACGTTTGAGTCTAAATTAAACTCCTCAAGGTAGATTTGACACATYTGAGTTTAAATTAAAGTCTGTTTCAAATAAAATTATAAGTTTGGAACAATGTTCAAGGGATATAGAACAAAAAGTCAATGGCACAATGATGAGATCAAGGCTTTTTTTTCCAGTTCAGAACAATAACTTGAAAACTTAAACTTTGGCATTTATCAAGATAATGTACAAATTGATTGTAAATCAGAATGTATGGAAATTTTTGTAAAACCTACATATATTTGCCTTTAGAGTATTAATTGCTCTTTTGCTAGAGAGGGCATAGATTTTTAGCTTTGTTGTTTACTGTTTACTCTAGCTGAGATTTTGCCTCAGATTTGATTTCCAGTTCTCTACTGTGTCTTTAGATTTTGTTTCAGTAAATATGATTGATAATATTTTCAGATGTGTCTGAAAAGAATTTACAAATTTAAGAACATAGGGTATGAATYAACTCACTTAATCTCCCCCTCACACACACACACTCCCTCGGGGAGGGGGGGGAAGGGTTTAACTTTACAAAACATAGATCATGCAGCAAATGATCCAATCTGCCTCCCTACAGCCCTGCACAACTCTGCAGGTTTCTATCATGATACAACTCTCTGCCTACCTGGTATCTCCTCTTGTGCTTAACTCTAGAAGTCCAAGCAAGTTCAGAATTGCCTTTCTCCCATCTACGGTCTGTTGTCATCAGATTTAGGTGGAAAATCACCTAACTTTCTCAAAGTCTACYACTGAATCTAAAAAGGTTGCATATGATTAGGACTACAAACCCTTTCAGCTTCCGTGATGCATTTCTGGCAGTGTCTGCTTCTTGCCTACTAGCGTGATGGCTATGACTGCCAAAATTAGGAGTTCAGATCTTGCTACCTGGAATATTAATTTATTTATATTGGAAAAAATTTATATATTCCCTAGAAAGAGGGAATTAAAGCAGTTAAGTCTGCTTTCTAAAAATCTTCTACTTATCATTAAATTATAATACAGAACGTAAGGGACTAGAGGGGATGGGACCTAAGTGGGCTAACACTAATTATATTGTATCAGTTACCCATATTTTCTGTGGAGAGGTAAACAGCTAATTTATGTAAACAGGATTTCCTCTCTTCATATCCTTCAGAGTGTTTACCCCTCTCCATTGACTATACACAAAATTTAGGCTATCATCTTTTGCAGACTCTGCTTTCCCAGGACTAAGTATTTACAATATTGTGCCAATGTTTGACACTTAAAGAGAACTGGAGTCCAGCCTTCTCTTCTGTCTTCATATGTAACTTAATCGCTAAGGAAAAATAGGCTATCCTTACACTGCAGCTTTACTTCCCTAAGCATGAACAGAGATGATGGCATGAGTTTCAGAATACAAAGTGCAGATTAGCTCAGACCCCAGGCTATTCACTTGGGAGAATATGTAGGTCTGTGGTACCATGTGTACTAGAATCTGTTATACTGCAGAGAAGTTTTTTAATGTTTTGGATTAAGAAGAAAAATTCCTTGATTTTTATCTGTGAATTCTGTATATAGATATTGAAAAAAGCTTCTGATTTTTTTTCTGCCTGAATGACTGTGGTATCTTCTGATGTTTTAGACCTTTGTTATTATGCCTTTCTAGATTTTTTCTTTTTTTTCTAATACTAAGGATCTTTAAATTGCACTCTTTAAATAAATGCTAGCTGAAAGATGCCCATTATTTTTTCTATACTTAACTGTCTGTGATGCTTATTTTGGTTATCTAGTAGGATTTAATGTGTTCTTTTTAAAAGGCAAAATACTTCTATATGATTTATTACTTGATTACTGGATTTGTCTTTTGAAGTTATAAGAGTAATTGTTTTTGGAACTAAATAAAAATAAAATGGGGACAAGTAATCCAAAGGCTTACCTTATAATGTCAGAGTGCCTTACTCTAGATAGTAGGAAACTTCTCAGGTGCAAGTTGCTCCATTTCCCGCTCGAGCAAATCGCTCCCTGCAATAATAATAAGAATAATGACATACTCAATCCAGTGAGAGGCTTTGAACCAGTCCAGCTGTGACATTTATACTAAACCTCACCAAACTTATCCAGTCATCTTACTCTCAAATACCTTTAATGATATGTGGCACCACTGGCCTCTCTCTATCATGGTGCATGTTGTGCCTTCACCATGGCCTGCTTCTGCCTGAAATTTCCCGTCAATATGAGCTGGACTTTCTTTCATGGAGACAACCCATGAGGAAGGTACACCACAGCTAGACAACTCCACAGGCATCTGAAGGGAAGAACTGTAGCTCGTTATTTTTCTTTTGCCCACTTACTGTAGTGATCAGGGAGTAGGGGGATAGTAACTTACTGCTGGCCAACATAAGCAGCAGCTCTCTTCCGCTTAGCCTACCTCCCCTACCACCTGGAGAGTTGGAGCTCCACCCACTAGTGAGCACCGGTGAAGAAATAAATAAGCATATATATATATATATATATATATATATAATTTTTTATTTGCAAAGTACAGAGAAAAATATAGGAAACTTACTCCCTGAAGTCAAAGACACTTTATGCCTAAGAAAAAGCCATGACATGTAACAAAATAAAAATAGAGAAGTGAGCATTTTTATTCTTGTTTACAACTGTACTAGTTCATTAGCGCTCTGGTCCCCGATTCTGTAACTAGGATTCTTCATCAGAGTCAATAATTGTGAATCCAAAATGATAAAAGGTGAAAGGTTAGGACAACACCAGATAAACATAACATTATAAAAACTTATTTAATTAGCTACAAATATTTCCTCTATTTTCTTTGTACTTATTGTAGTTTCCCCCTTTTGTTTCATACAGTAAAGGGAGAGTCATTAATATACATCTCTACAGAGTTATAAGGATGCTTTAAGAGATGCTATATTGTTATGCAGATGGCCCTTGGTCTAGAAGGCTTGAATAAAGTACCATTGTGCTTCTAATTAACTCTAAAATGACGATGCCACTTGCTTTGCTGTGCTTGAAACCTTCTGTTCTCATATGTTTTGATGAGTTGTTTATTCACAAAAAAAATACTTGGATGTTTTGTTGGCCTCAAAGCAGCACTCAGAAAGATACTGAAGTTGGGCAGAATTAGCCTACACCCACTTGTCAGGCTAGCAGAATGCATTAACAAACTKCAGGAAGTGCTCCCTTAGACTATCATTGATTGAAAGGTAAAGTCTATGACTGTAGCCTGCAAATATTTCCTGGCAGTAATTCAATATGGCTGGAGCTCACTGTTCTGTAACGAACTGCAACTCTAACTTCTGTTAAACTAAGCTAGCACCCAAGTTCGTTACAGAAGTCTTTAAGAAATGAGGATACCATGATCCTTACTCAACTCTTTAAAAGATTAGTAGTAAATTAAATGCTGGCACACAAAGTAAATTAGAACATCAAATGGTGCTGGAATAATAAACTTTAAACAGTGTACTAAATTATGTTCAGCTTGCAAAAGGCAAGATATGTAAATTAAGTCCGACACACCAGGCAACCACTGTGCATATAATGTGTGAAATGTAATGGGAGGTGCATGTATTTATAGTGGTTTCGAAGTTATTTGACTGATTTCTGTGTAGGTAGCCTCCAGGAGTACATTAAGGCAAATGTTGACATATGGTTTAATCCTGCATTTGCAAACATATACTGCGCAGCAACATTAAAGCAACAACAACAGCTCACATATGTTTATTTACTGATCAGGTGCTTGGGAGAAAACTGTTTGTTTCCTGGATGTTACTTTACTTAGTTTAAAGGATGCTCACATACATTCACAGTTACTTTCACTCTCTCCAGGGCTTCCCACTGCTTATTGTGCCCCCTGCACATGGAAAATCTGTGGTTTTCTGAAGGGAAAAGACCTGATGTATGAATTATATGCATATGGAGAAAAGAAAAAAAAAAGTTTTCACTTATTTGTATGATAGAAGTATCAACACCCCCTCCCCCAAACTATCTGGGCATTGTGGTATATGAAGTATATATGAAGTATGTGGTTGAGTTCTAATCTAAATAGACAGCACAGGCATAGCAGGGGTGGAGGAAAGAGTTATATTTTAAAGATGGGCAACAAAGAAACACAGTTCTTGAGAAACATATAAAGCAAGATCCAGAACGGTATGTTTTGGCAGGCATCTTGGCACAGTGATGCCTAAGAATAGTCATTGGATTGCCAACAGAGCAGTCCAAGCTGTCTGATGGTAGGTCTGCAAATGAGGTTTGATCTGAGGTCCTCTGTCCAGTTTGATGAGCAAGTGTTGTGCATGAGTCTATTTGCATTGCTTCTTGTACGTCCTGGACTAAACATCTCACACTGTTTGTATATCCTAAACAGGATTCATGTTCATTGCAATATGGACATAGTCGAAAGAGCAGGAAAACACATGCAGTTCTGTTCTTCTCTATTCTGGGTGAATGCTTTCACCTTTAAGCAAGTGAACAGTGCTACCTTTTGCATGCTTTCTCTCTGGCCTCATGCCTTTCATTCCTGCCAAAACAGCATCCTATTTTCAAATGGAAAGGCTTACAGCTCAGTGTACTTGCTGGGATGGGTTCATACCCTTGGAGGCTAAGGAAATTTTAAACCCTACATTGCTTGGCTGAATTCTTTGACCATTCGGCTAGCACAAACAGAACATTTTTTCTCCTCTGGACACATTTTTGAATAAAGTCCATAGCATTGGTATGTGTTAGGCAAGCCTTGAGGACACCTGTACTATTGACTTGCTAGGCGACTGCTCACAATTAGATAGCACGCTCCTAAACTCTGTCATAACTGAAACAGTGCTGGGTATGTTAAGGAGCATTTTTCAGTTCTTAAAGAACATTCATTTGAAAATTGAGTTGTCCACAGTGGGCTCATGAGCAGGGTTTTGGGATCCCTAGAGACTATTATAAGCCCGTACATCCTTGCTCACATCTGACAATACTTTTTTTCTGTCCATGTCTTCTGTTCCTAACACTATGCTGAGCTTAACAGAAGCTCAAGAATGAGAGGCACCAGATAGACTCCTTTTTTGTTGGAAAAAAAATAGTTGGAAAACATGCCATACTGGATGATAAAAACATGCCCTGTGGAAAACACCAGAAGGCCTTCTCAGATTAGAAATATTCAAGAGCAAATATACAGTGTGAATACATGCAAAACATGAAGTATGAAGTTTAAACCATCTCACTTAAGAAGGTTTACTTGCCTCTGAATCTGCATTCAGATTCATGCATTCCAAACAATATAATTAGTTTTTTGACTTGAATTGCCTGCAAAGAGTAAGGTAGCCAGTGATATTAAAAAAAAGAAAAAAAAGAAAAAAAAAGAGAAGCATCTTAAATCCCTGTTTGTTAGTAATGTTTTATTACACTGCATATATTATTTATGCAAAGGATKAAAAAATGTATTAAAGCAGAAATGCCTTCTTAATAGCTATTGCCTTGTGAGCACTGCCCTGCATTAGTACAATCGATTTTCACATCATTTTCATGCTCCTGCAGTATGTCTACCTTATTTTAAATGCACGGATTTGCTGTAAGGATAGGATATTGTTGCCATCCATAAGACAGCAGCTAGATTTATGGGAGCTCTGAAATCAGTTTAAAAACTCCTCAAGTCTCTTCCCGAAGTGATCATTTTCCTCCTGGGTCCAAGATCTCTTTAACTGTTCTAGGACTGTGTCTTGAATCTGGAAGAGAAGTTCACCATGATGTTGCCAAGCAGTAACTCATCCATCACTCATGGTATGTTCTGTGAGTACTGATTGCACAATATAATTTTCTCCATGTATTGGGGATGCTTCACTTGTCAGAGGGCTTTGAAAGTAGTCAGCTTTCATCAGTGGATCCTGACAACATGGAAAGAATGAGTCACCTGAAGGAAGCATAGGGCATAGCATTTCAGAAGTGATATCTGAAGACTGATTATTCTTTGTCCTTGACACCCTGCCAAAGGCTAGATACACTAAGCATTTGGGAAGTAATGGAGCCTACAAATCAYGGGTTGCCTACAGTCCCACTCATGCCACAGGAGGATAGCATGCTTGACTTCAGTTCAGTTTTTATTACATGTTATAAACTTTTGACTGTTCTGATATGTGTTGTCATCGATGTGTCAAGATTGGGCCCTGACAGGGCATATGACCTGATAGAGATCAAAAATGCTCTGTTAAAGCCTTTTTTAAAAAAACAAAAAACAAAAAACAACACCCCCCCCCCAGTGTTTTGGGATTTCTGTTAATCAAACACAATCAACAGCTCTGCAATAYGGAATCAAAATACAGGAGTGGTTTTAGCATGTAACAGTGCTCCTAAGTTAGATGAGTGGGTGTAAGAAAGGACTCCTGAAATGTCCTGAAAAGTTTGATCCATACGCTGTGATGTTCCCTTTCTTGACGAAGAAGTCCTTGTCCTGATGTATTTACTACTACTTGCTGTTTTAGTACTGTTGTTGTTGTTGTTTTTTAATAGAAACTAATTTAAACAGTGCATTTGACACAAAGAGAAATCACCAGAAGGCTTGGCTGAATATTGAAGATGTTCACTTGGCACTGTTTTAAAATCTTTTATAGGGGGATCAGTATGCTACGGTTTAGGACTAATCTTCCTCTCTGATGTTATCAATACTAGCAGTCAGCTTGCCCTGTTAAGTGGGAATCTGCTATTAAGTTGTTAGTTTTTCCCCTACCTGCTAAAAAAAAAAGTTCTGTAAAAGCTAGAAGGGGTAGCAATAACAGTGTTATCACAGCCATTTTAAATTCTAATCAAAGAAAAAGAATACAAATGGAACAGTATTGCATCAATGAAAACTTTAAATTTTAATTACGGGTCTTTGGGTGTAGGATGCCCACTCATAGATGGAAAGATGTTGCCTCTCAGAAAGYGGCACCTGTTGAAGAATGTCTGTAAACAACACTGTTCCCTAGTTGGGTGTCAGGGTTCTGCCAAGGCAAATAAAACATAACGGTGCAGGTAACATCTGAACCAAGTGAGCACATCTAAAAGGTGCCTGTGCATGGAGAGTCACAAAGCCCTTTTAATGTTAGTCAGCTGAATCTGCAGGATGCAAAACAGCATTAATTTAAAAACTCTTTTTTTTTAATATTTAGCATCAAAATATATATTTTCTAGAACAGTCAAAGTGTTCCAAAAGTTATCTGTTTTTTTTATTTATATGATAGCACTGATATAAAATACTTCTAAAAGCTTCTATAATTTCTGCACTATCATAACCATTAGCTTGTAGTACCATTTAGAAGGAAACCTTTAGATATTATTTAGCTAACTAGCATTTATAAATCTTTGCAACTACTTAACAACTGAAGCAGTATTTATAGCTCTCTTGTTGAATACAGACAAATAGTTCTTTCTAATACATAGGAAAGGAAGTAATATTTCACAGATTAAATAAAACCCTTTAAAATTGCAGATCCTTTTGATCCTGACATAGTATAATGCTCTTCGAAACAACAGAATTGTCCTGTGAGCCAGTTATTTATATTTCTATAGACTGCAGAATTACAAATTGCTGGATGGAAATCGTGATATGGATGGAAATCGATAGTGACTCTATCTTTTGATAAACAAAGTGCGAAGAACTCAAGTATTTTTTTAGTATTTATGTGTTATAAGCATCGTTCATCAGTGATGATAAAAATTTCCAGTAGTAGCCATTTTATAGACTGACAAACAATTGCTTGTCAATATGACATAGACTAGACACCTTTCAAAGCTGTATTGTTCATTTCAGTGTAATGCCAGCACAGTCTGAAATCAYACAAGTGAAAGAACTTCCACTAAATTCTTTGGGTCAGCATGATCTAGGAAATCATAGATTTAAAAACTTTTCTTTAATTTTTAGCCTACATTTTCTTCAGCTTAATGTCCCTAGTTCCACATTTTTGTCCTTTCTGACAATGTAACTCCACCTGTTTTGGTGATTACGCCCTTTCAATACTCGTAATGAGACATATCCTATCATAGGTGATTAAGAACTACAGATCAAATTAAAATAAAAGATTATGAAACATTAAAAAATTACACTGATAAGAAAAGGACTGTGCTGTAATTTTGTAATTGATTTGTCATGACCTCCTGATTTCTTCAAGCGATTAGAAAGTCAAAACATAAAAGTACAAGGACTAGAACCAATGTAACATTGGAATAAATCAGCGTGTAAACTTTCCATCAAATTAGATGGCAACAATAAAATCAAGCAACTATCTAAATAGCACAAAGTGAATATTAATAACCAAAACCTTACATGTGTGAAAAGACACGGAATATTGTCCACAGGAAGTAGGATAGTGCTTAGTGTCAGTATTGTTTTCAAAACAGAAATACAAAACAAGGATACAGTGAAAGTGACAGGTAAAATGTGACATATAGCCCACTCACTTTGTACTGCAGTATTTGCATTTGTTCACAAAAATCACGGAATAATTGAGGTTGGAAGGGACCTCATGCAATGCTGCTACCACTTGCCACTTTCTCCTGGTGCTGCCGCTGCGTGGCTCAGGCTCCACTGGCTCAGATGCTTGGTCGGACGCAGCTCCCAGCCCCTCATCTGCCAGGGCACAAACCCTCTTCTGTAGCTGCTGCTCTGCAGGTGGAGCAGGAGCAGTCCTCCCGGTGCCAGAAGTCATGAGCTTTCAGCCTTTGCCAGCATGGAAGACTCCATTTTCCAACCTGATAAGCACARACTCTGCCTGTCCTTTGGCACAGGTGGGGGTTCAGGCTCTTGTATCCTGCAGGATCTCAAAGAAGATCCACTCAGTTTCTTTCTCATCATCCCTGATGTCGCGCAATCTGCTGACCTCCTCCTGCAGCTCCTTCACTTGGAGACACAGATTCTCCACCAGTGCGTGACTCCTGCAGGTTCTTGCTGTCCATGAAATAACAAAGGGGAAAGTTTACTTGAGACACTGTCTCATTGAACATTCACAACGTATAGGGCTAGACATTTCAGGCAGAATGTCCCAAAACATCCAGAAATAATGTATGGCAACTTTCAACTGTACAGTAACTATTTTGTAATTTATAGAGGAAAGATTAATTGCAGGCACATCCTACTGAATAACTTGCACACAACAGATGCAAAAAGAGGTGAGAGTAGGGAAAGGTTCTGGCTGTAAGCCAAAGAGAGTCCTGTCAACTGCCGGTATAAGAGATGTCTGCTGTGAGAGCTTGGATCCATGGGAAAAGAAACAGTGTTGCTTTCCAGGGAAAGAGTGGAAACTGTTCGGCCTATTACTGTTTGACCCACCATAGTCCATTGTATCATCATAATGGGAGAACAGCAGAGGGTGGTGAGGGTCTTGGCTTATTTGGGCTGATGAGAAAAAGAATGCTTTGTAATTTGGGATTGATTTATCTCTAGTACTGATGCAGTTGAGCAATGGTGTTGTGTGTCTTGATAACATGACATGGATTGCATATCACATTTGAGTGTGTGATACTCTTTGATTCATCTTTATCCATTCCAGAAAGAAAAAAAGCCTTATAGAAATATATTTTTACGCAGTAACACTACTTTGGATGTTGCAACAGATTTCATTTCATTTCAGGAGTAACCTGTAGATTAGAAAGCTACTGACTGAAAGGACTTGACTTGTTTTTTTGACAAGAAGCTTGGAAACTTAGGAAAGACTAGATGATGCCTTTTTTTTTTTTAAGTTCAACATATTATGGTCATGTGAATCTCTGAACAAATGGAAGAAAAAAATCCTGGAAAAACAGGTCCTCCTTTAACATTATTGACAGGAACATGTCCAGCCCATTCCTAAGGACCTTCACAGCAGCTGCAGGCAGCATATTTCCAGCTTTTCTGTTCTTACTGTATGGAGTCTTCCCTTGATATCTAAACTGATTTTTTTCTTGCTGCAATTTAAACCCAATACTTCTTGCCCCTTTCACCACAGGCATAGAGAGATTAACAAAGAACTCTTTGTGGCAGTCTTTTAAATACTTAAAGCCTGTTTATCATATCCTTTCTCTTTTTTTCTTTTTCAGAGTAAGTAACCCCAAGTCTTCAAATCTCTCTTTCCCATTACAGGACAAGTTTTTTAGACTTCTGATAAACCTCATCCATTTCCTCTGGACCTTATCCAAATGGTCCATAGTTTTCTTGGATTGTTGCACCAGAGTGTTTTGGCTGAGACCATACAGGTGATGAAGAAAACAAAATGACTTCTTCCTGTCTCTTGCAAGCTATAGTCCTGTTCACACATCTTGGTGCAAAGTTTACTTTTTTCACACCATGAAATTAGTCATTCTTCTTCAGCCTATGATTTACTGTAATTCCCAAATCCTTTGCCAGAGAAACGGTATGTTGTTCATCCTGTATTAGCTTTGATTTTGTATTTGCCCCATTCATTTTTTTTCCATCATTTCTCACATTTTCCAAGATCATTATGTATTCTTGAATCTTTCAACATAATTTCAGAATGTCCCAGCTTTGTGCTGTTATCTGTCAAGTCATTGATGAAATATTTGAGTGGAACTGGGCATAGGATGGAATATCAACCTCCTTCTATTTTGATAGGGAGCCACTAAAGGATGAATGTTGTTATTCAATAATTTTAAGTATCTGAGGGGAGTTTGTTTGCAAGAAAGAATTAATGTGAAACAGCATAAATATTAGGCCAAAGCCTTGCATTTGAACATAATTATCTAGCAACAAGAAAAAAATTTCTGTGAAAACAATAGACTTACTGATATTTTGATTTATTAACAGTATTTTAATTATACTTTCCCATGTTCTATACTATATACAATATTGTATGTGTATTTGAGATATTAGACTTAAAACAAAATGGTAGAACTGGTATCTATTAACATGTTACAATATTCTATTAACAATGAACAGTATTTACTGCACCAAAACCCTAATGTCTAAAACTGTATAATGTTTCCTAAAAGTCTGGAAAAGAGAATTCTGTTGTGGTTTTCATCGTGGTTGTAAGGCCAAATGATGGAAATTTAATAGAGTTTCGGGTCAAATTCTCTCTGTATCCTTCTCCTCAATATACAAAGGAAATAATGACAGAGGAGAATTTAATGGAAAACAATAGTTTTTCTGTGAGAGGATCTGGCTGAAAAATTAACTTGTACAATGTGATGTAATAGAAGCTTTTTCTTTTTAAAGAATATTGTAATCCAGCTTAGTCTTTAGCTTATATCTTGGCAAGAGATTTAGTTGAAAGAACAGAAGCAGGAAGTTTAAAGTTTGGATTCATCTCATCTAACTATAGCCATCTAAAAGTCAGTTGTCTGATCAGAGTGAATTATTTAGACCGTCCCTATCATTAATGGAAAGAGAGAAGCATTTTTACCCCTTCCTAAAATAAATGGGATTAATCTAAATTTATTAGAGTTATTTATCTTTCTCCAYTGACTAGTAAGAGAATCTCAATACTCTTATTCTAGACAGTTAAGTGGAATAAATCCTAGCTTATGCAGAGAGGGTATATATTTTAAGAGTTAGAATGAGTCACTCTTACCTTCCAAAACAGAAATGCACCATGAGTAAYACAGGAAAAGTCAAAGTTTGGATATGAATTTCTAGTAAAGCTTATGAATTTGATATCCTTATCAACGTGAAAAGAATAGGTTTTACTTTTAACAGGTTTTTACTTTTAACAGTCTTTTTCCCCTTTATTAATGAAATGAAACGTCAAGATTTATAGCCAGCATTACACTTTTCACTGAGATACAACAAAGTCTTTCCTTATCTGCAAAGATCCTACCATCTCAGCTATAATGAAACAATAAAATATACATGTCCCTACCCCTACTTCAGTAACACAGCTAAAATGATAGTCCAACAGAGGTAGCAGACTACACTATATTACTTTGACACACATGCATGCTGCTACTGTTGCTTGGCACTTGATGGCTTTTTCTGAAGCAATTATATTGTTACAAAAATAGCAATAATCATCATGCCTCTTACAAATGTAGTTTTATTGCAGAACAATCTTTATGTGTTTAAGAGAGCAGGAAGAAAAAAAAAAGAGAGGAAAATGAATAAGTTATACCTATATGCGTCCCTCCTTCTTGATAAATACCAACAGACTTGCAAAATTCAGCCATTATGTAGTATGGCATGTGAAATATAATTAGGTGATAGTCCTTGTGATGTCCTTTAAAGCTTCTCTGGTCCTTTCTTGAAAGTTGGAAGGCAACATGACATTTACTTCAAGTATTTACTTGTGGCACCTTGGAAAGTCTTGAGCAAAAATTATACTTAATAGGCAGTTCATGGTAAAAGTGACTGAATTGCAGTGCATTGCTGTTGATAATATGGATCTATTTACCCCGTACTTGGTTAGAAGGAGAAAGGGGAGCCGGGGGAAGTCTGGGAGGATTGTCTTCCTAAAATGAAGCTGCTGAGATGGAAAGAATTCAAAAGGTCAGCAAGGCATCAGGAGAAGTATTTGTAAGAGAGAAAAACAAAACAAACAAACAAAAAATAGCTATTGCAAGTGAGCCCAGAACTGTCAGATGTTTACTTTAAAAAAAGCAAGTTCAAGAGAAATATTTCTAGCTAGGGAAAAGAGAGAAAAAGTCTTGGCTGGTTAAAGCTAGGACTACAACACATACACAAACACACCTACTGATATGGATTAGGGGGCTCTTGATATATAATTTCAATACTTAAACAAAAAGATTATTAGGAAAGTTTTGCATGTGGCTAGCAGTGACTAGTAACTGTGCAAGGCTGTTACTTTGTGTGTGGATCAGCCATGAGAATAAAATGAAATATGTATGTCACCAGTGAATTGAATTATACAGTTGTTTCCCAGACAGCACTTTTGAGACCAAAAAATAAGGAATATAATTCCAGACTGAAGTAGGGAATTTATTGTAGTGGTTTCAGACCCTCCAGACCATGTTCCCTCAAACTCCTTCCTTGTCCCTCTCTGCTCAGATTCCTAACTCACATAGCTATAAAACTAAATGTCTCCCTTTTCCCCCAGCTATTATTCCACACTTCAGCCCCTTGTCCTGCCCTTGCTCCTAACTTCTGCCATAGCCCTCCCCCCACCCCATATATGCACACACATTTTTTCTCTCCCTGCCCCACTCTGTCCTTTCAGTGTGCCCGGTTCCTGGATCCTGCTCTGGCTGCCTACCCCTGCTCTCCTCACACCCTCTCTCCTACCTCTGCAGCCACCCCGTTTCTTCTCCCCTGCCCCCACAATATTTCTTTCTCGCTAGACTCCAAAAGAGGGAGCAGTGAGACCACAGAGATGGTTTCCCTCCTTTTGGCTGCTGCAGGGCATGCGGATGTGGGCTCTGGAGCTGCAGGGGGAGGCCTGCCCAGTGTCCCGCGGGATTGTGCTTCGGCTGCGTGGGGATGCAGCATCTGCAGCTCAGGCCGGTGCAGCAGCTGAAGGAGAGCACAGCCCGATCTGATCAGGCAGAAAGCTGTCAGTCTGACCACTACTGTGCACAGACAGACTGCATAAGCATCCAAAGCTTACAGTGTGGGCACATTAAGGGGAAATTTCTGTGCCTGCAGTAAATAGTATGGTCCTCAAATCAGCACGAGTGTCTTGCCCACCCTAGGTGTTCAAGGCTTCCTCTAAAACATGGAAGTAAATAGAGCTGTAAGGGTATGTGAAATGAAAGAGGATCTTGTCCATTAAGTTATCTGGTTAAGGACTATTCGGTATAAAAGAACAAGGAAAATGATAAATTAAACACACAGACACACAAACGTTAATGAGCAGGTGATAATGGAGACAGTAAGGAAGACCAGAACTCTTGAGCCAGTGATTGATGGGCCATTGAAGGAATTACTCAGGCATAGCCTTGAAGATGGTCAACATGAACTTTGCAAATGATAAGAAAGAAGAAAAAAGATTAATATGAGTATAATAGGATAATTGAGGGGGCTTGTGGGATGTTCAGGGAAAGAGCCAAAGGTGAGGACAAGGAAGGGTTAGGCTGGATGGGGAAGGAACAAGTGGAGGAAAACGAAGAAGAGGGAGGATAAAGGGGGAAGTCGCGTGTAAGCAGGGTCTGGTCAGTACGTGTGTCTGACTGAGCCCTGTGCCTGCTCACCGCAGGTTGTTCTATCTTATTAAATCCTTTTATTAACTATTTTTTTCTGTATAATCTCTATCCCCAATGCATAACTGCAACTGGAGGAGGGGCCGCGGGTCACCAGGCCCATAGGTCTAGGTGCCACCAACTGGAGAGACCAGCGGGCAAGAGAGGTCTGGGTGTCAACAACTGGGGAAGGGACTGCAGGCCATGGGGCTTGTAGGTCTTTGTGTCAGCAACTGGAGAGGCAAGGGTGCAGGTATATGCATGAGAGGTCTAAATGCCAGCAACTGGAAAGACCTGAGTGTGTTATTTTTCCCCAGTGGATTTAATCCTGTGTGCATGTGAGTGTACATGCAATTTTCTAGCAAGCTTCAAGCTGGACTAGCTGGTGAATGGAAGTAGACCTGCGTGTGGAAAGATTCAAGGTTTGAGCCAGGGGCTGGGTAATGGGGCCAAGTGTCCAGGTGTGGATATTAGATAGACTAAGAGGTCATGTTGATATTTGAGTGGGTCTGTGATTGTGGATGTGACCTAGGGTGAATCTAGAGAATGAAGGAGGGTGTGTTTTCACCAGTGAACTTCAATCCTGAATTAGCTGGAGAGGAGGAACAGGACTGAGCTATCTGTACTTATATTTTACGTACATTGTGGTAGGGAGATGTGGGAGCTGCTAAAGGCAGCACCCGGTCTGAGGCAGTCTCTGTGGACGACTGTATCAGTGTGTGTGTGTGTGTGTGTGCGTGTCTCTGGGATACACGCTGAGCCTCACTACTGGCCAAACAGCTAAAATTAAGCAAAGGTAAAAGCAACAGAAAGGAGACAATAACAGGCAGACTTATTTTTCCTGCTTATGCCATTCATTGTCTTAGAAAGCAAAACAAATTAATTGTCTTCCTGATTCTACTGTGTTACATCCATTATGGTAACAGAGCACCGAGGCGCAAGAAAAAAGGCAATTTGAAGATTTCAGATGCTCACATGGGGCCAAAACAAAAACACAGACCTCAGATGAACTCTGCCTTCAAATAATCAATTCCCAGTACTTCAGTAACTGAACCATCTCATGAAGGTTTTCTTAGGAAGCCTTTAAATGTAAATTTCTAAAACATGAAATTAATGCTTCTGCAAAAATTTAGGGAGCTCTATACACTATTTGTTAACTTGACAAGACAAATTATTTCTGAGAGAAAAAAAAAAACTAGCTTATTTCTGTTTCTAGAGGCAATAAAGAATTGATACATAGTGGCCCAGTGATTCATTGCCTTTTTTAACATGTGCGTGGCAGGTAGATTGATATTTGGTCCCAGCAAGGGGCAGAAAACCAAAAATCATCCAGCAAATGAAACAAGTAGATAGGGAGAAGAGGCAGGTGAGAGAGGAAGCAAGGGTTTACAGGATTACAGGTTTTAATTTAAAAATTTAAAACCATTTTTATACAAAAGGCCTAAGGCTGATTTTCAGATCATGGAGAAGCGCCAGATGTACCATGATATGAAGCACACTGATTCCACACAGCTTTTATTACTGACACTAGTTTTATTTGAGCCAATACCTCCCTCTCACCATAAACTTTTGAGGATGCATTGCACTTATCGGATTTGATTCACTTCTTCCARACGAGAGGTGTTATCTTTTAATCTTCTGTGCTAGCGGAGAAATACTGGGAAATCTGACCCTCTTTTGGATTCCTTGTTTTGCCTGCCTACCTGCTGGGCCCTACTGTTGACAAGCTTGCCTAAATTACATTTTCTTTGGTTGGGAAAGTAACACATTGCTTATATCAGGGCTGTGACTGAAGCCCAGCACATCAGAGAAACACAGCAGCGCTGTGAAGCAATCATAGATAAAAACAGGACATATTTGTAAACAGGTTGTGTGAACCTCTTGGTTTTCATTCTCCTGTGGTGAAAGAATGAATGTCTTATAAATAAAGCCAAGGGGGAAGATGCTAAACATCCTGTACTTGCTTCATAAATATATGCATCCAAAAATGAACTTTCTTGTATTTTTTTGTGTTTAGCTCTATATTATTACATCAAAATCACTTTCCTACTATAGCCTGCAAGGCAAAATGAAGGGATATCACAAAAAATGGGAGCAGTCTCTAAAGCAAAATGTACTTATTTCAGGCATATGGTCCATGGTAAATTTTCAGCACGTGTATTTGTGCCAGGGGAATTTGCTTGGTTTGGTTATATCAGGCAGAATTAACTCTCCCCTGCCAAAGCTTCCTTCAAGGAAAATGGAAAGGCATTTTGTGCCCCTACTCATATCTCACATCCTGTTTTCACATCTTAGATACTCAGGAGAATAGGATCATCTAAACTGAGAGATCTTTCTGCACTGTTTTCTGACCCTTAATACGTAGTGTATAAGGATCCTGCTCCAAAATGCCTGAAACTTGGCCCTGTCTGAGTATGCTCCCTGCCCAGCCTGTGAACTGATGCGAGGTGGTGAATACAGACCAGATCATTCTGTTCTGCAATGAAACCCTCAGGAAAAGGATGTAAAGGAAATACCTGTACAGTTCCTTCATTTTCCTGGAATTTGTCCCATTCAGGTGGGGCACACCTTTGCCTGAAATCACAGAGATTTCCAGGGCCAATTGTGCTTTTCTGTGCCCCAATGCCCCACCACTCTCCTCTTTGACAGTACGGGTGGGATCACTCTCCTCTCACATTTCCAGCTCACAGCTGGGTATCTAATCTAGTCAGTTAGACTCTCTCTACAATCAGTGGAGAGAAACAGGCATTGCTACAGTGTAATTCATTTGACTTATTTTAGCCAGTTATCTCAGAAGGAGATGAACTGCCATCGGAAGCGCATATCAAGCAAGCTGGGGCGACTAACTTAGACTAAGCACTGAGCTTTCAGATCGTTGCAGTTAGGGGAGATGACTCCCACCACCGGTGGGGTGACTCCTGACATGCCTCAGAGACATCTGAGAAGAGGAAACCTCTGAAGAAGAGCTGATAAGAAAAAGAAAAAAAAAAGTCATTTTCTGGTAGGCTGTTAAAGGCCAAAATTGCAGAAATATGAATCCTTTTCATTGTTGCTCTGCTATTGCTGCTCTCTTACATTCTTTCTCTGTCCTGTCCTCCCTTCCAGTGCTCCTCCTGCATCCTTTCTTGGATGAGTGGAGAAAAATTCACTGCTGCATAATCCTTCTTGCAGGGCTGTTGTTCTTTCTGGTCAGGAGAGGAGAGGGAGATGATCTCAGCACTCATTTGCACTGAATTTTGTACTGCTTTTGGTAGGGGCTAATGACACAGGTTGCAGCTGTCCCATTTTCCATTGTTTTTCTCTTGATCTGTTGTGGGAGGGTTTCTCTATGGTCAGATCAAAATATCTTGGTGTTTCCTTATGCACATGTTCTTTGCACTGTGTTCTTATATGTGAAGTTCTTGCTGCTGTCATCTAGTGATAAGGAAGGAACACAAAGGTTACCACAAAATCATTTAAAAAGTAGCTCTGTAATAAACTTCACATAATCATTTTGAATCCTAAAAGAAGATTGTTTTTGGCTATTCCTTTTAGTGATGTATAAAAAATGTGATTGTAGCAGAGGGTTCATCATCTCTTCACAAAATAAATGATCATAACGGATCTTAATAAATGCATATTGCATTGTATTACAGCAGAACCTCTTCTGAGATAACATGTAATGTGGATATGAAAAAAAACAACCCTGCTATGATTTTAGTTTTAGAGATTTAGATGTCAACCTTTAGGAAAAATGTTTTTTAAAAGCTGAAAAAAGGCAACAGACCCTTAAATGAAGTGACCTCAAATTAAGTTCTTTCTAGAAAGGAAACAAAGACATTTTAAATGTTAGGATAAAAGAAAGGGAATTGATTTTCTTAAAAAAAAAAGTTAGCAAATAAATGAAGTTATATATTATTTTCTATCCCACACACTAATAGCATGTTTGTCATTTTCAGCTATATCTGCATATAGATGGACTGGAAAGCAAATATTACTCTCTTAGAAGTTCGAGTTTGATGCAAGTACATTTCCAGTGAAGTAAAAAAGGTTAGAGAGCATTATAAAACTTTGTTTGCACTCAGATATTCCACATTAGACCAAACCTAAACATTTACAATGCCTTCTTCCCCAGAGCTAGAAATTAACTGGTAAATGGGCCTATTTTCAAGCTAAAAAATAGAGCTAGAATTGAGATTGTGTTTGCTTCTCAGGAGGCATGTTTCCTTTCAGCAGTGAATAGACAAGCAACAAGCGCTTAGTCACTGGTTGTTTAAAACTGYAAGACCAGCTTTGTCAGGCTTGTCCCTTTCTATTTGTGCGTGACATTGGAAAAAAGGTATTTTGGTAAATAAATAGGCAAGTTCACTTGCATGCAGCACTGCACTTCACAGAGCTTGTCAGTGTTAAACATCTCTCAGAACTACATATCGGAAAATGAACCAGAAGTTTCATAAATGGAAATCTCTCAACACTTGCGCACATATTTACTAAGAAAACCAGTAACAGTAGAAAGGGGGCTGAGACRCCTTTTCCACTGCCCCTATCTGACTGACATCTAGTCTGTTATAACATACGAGACACTGAAAGCAGAAAGCTGATGCGACTGCTACATGCATTCCCTGTGACCAGAAAACACTTATGACTTTCAAGACAGGAGTCTGGGTAAAATCACAGAAAATGAAAGTGAAACATTAGAAGGATATCATGGTTAAAGCACTAATTCACAAAAAGGAGAAAAATTGTTCAAGATCCTGGTCAAAAATGTTCAAGATCCAGAGGAAACAGGCTATGGATTCCCCTCTTACTCACTCTACTCCTAATATTTAGGATCTGATTTTGTAACTCTTAGGCACACAGTATTCTATTTCATTGACTAATTTGGCTGATGTAATGATTCAGGATGTAAAATTAGCAAGATGAATGATGGTATTAGTAGATGTTGAAAGGGATTGTGCATGATGCATTTTCTGTCTCTCTAGGGAGATCCAGGAGAAATAATAGAGCTGGCACCCCGTGTCCTCTCAAAAGAGCATGCCTTTTTTCCGTAATATTATTTACAGTAGATAGATGTCCTGTGACCTAACGTCTTCCAGTTTTGAATGCTGACTGTGTAGACAAAGGTATTTGTCCAGGCTTCCTCAAAAGTTAATGGAAATAGATAAACTATCCCAGTAAAGCATTCAGCTGACTTATTGCAGACAAGCATTTTAGGGTGTGATGAATCCCCATACGCTGGTGCTCACCTCTTCATTGACAGTTGCGGGAGCTTAGACAACTTGCTTAGACTAGAAGTTTAACTTTTAGATGGTTGCAGTTGAGTGACTTGAATCCCATCCAGAGCAAAAAGCGTGGTCCTGTTGAATGCAGCGAGAATGCTTGCATCAGCACTTGCCTGCTAATTCTTCTCCCAGATGTAGAATTAGGCCTTGCTTTATGATACAGCATGCTGCAGCATGTTAGAGAGTACTTACAATTAGATGCTCCATATGAGGCAAACAAAGCCTTTGTTTTGACAATATGTCTCTATCTGCACTTTATGGCACTTTTTCATAATTTTGCCTGCCTATAGCAGCTTATGATTATAAGAAGATATTGACACATTTAAAGGCATCTGTTTAAAATTTCATAAATATCATAAATGCCAAAACGTTCTGTTAAAACACAAACAGAAAAAAAAAAAAAAAAGAGCTATAAAAGTTTGGTGAGAGGCAGTTCCCTAATGTTTTTAAAAAATAAAAAGAGTGTTTTAACCACCATAATATAGCAATGTACTATAAATATAATAGCTAAGCAAGAAAATCCATAAAGGAAAAAAAAAAAATCCAAGTGAAATCAAATAATCCTGACATTTCAAAGTTCAAAAATATCTGAGAAGTCCTAAAACAAAAGGTTTCCAAGATTAAAAAGAAACAGTCCAGGTCCAACTTTTGCTATAGAACTTTTGAGTACCAGCCAGTACTATTTCCTAAAACCACATAGATTTGTCAAAATAATTTTTCTCATTGAAAACTGACCAATTATATGACCAAAGTATACCAGTTAGATACAGTGAGTTTTACTTAGCAAGACTGATTTAGAATCTCATGGTTAGGTACAGAAATAGCTGATTAATATAATCTTTGTATGTACATAATTAGGCCTATTACAATAGTGGATTACAAAACTACAAGGATTTTTTTTTTCCCTTAGAAATCTAGATGGATGATAGCTTCCTCTGTGAAACCTTTTTATCCTGCACTACAGGATAAGTTCTGTCTCTCTATCACATAACCTAGAAGATGAAGTGATCTGCAACAGAATTTGTAACTGTACTATTGATGTATCCATGCAGAGGCCGATCTYAATGACAGCAGGGTTCCTTCAAGAACATGTATGGATCATTTACTTTTACAGTTCTTTCACTTATTAGAAGCTTACAGTCATCATTACAGATGTGCTTGTGAGCAGATGCTTTCCCAGTTAACACATTAGCTCCCACGTAAGTACAGACTGCTTAGTGCAAATGCATTTGTGTTTTCATCCAAAGCCAGAAAAAATTCCCACTGATTTAAATAGGATCATGTGGGTTTGCTAGATTTTTTTAATTCATTTTTATAGAGAAGAGATCTCTGAGAAGATCTGTTACAGAAACAGTTAATTAATTTCAAAGTAATTGTATTTAGGAGCCTATTTTTTAAATGTTTGGAACAATTTTTTTTTTTTTAAGGAATGTGATATATTGAGAAAGTTATTATTGATATTCTGATAGGTAGAATTAGGCAATATGTTGCCATGACATTTTTCATCTTTCATATAATAACTTCTACATGGCTTAGCATTTTTTGAGGAAATGGCTTCAGTCTGCCTAGCCTTAGCAGACAGAGGCTGTGTACCCTCGTAGTTCAGGTAAACATCCTAAGCACCACGTTATTGGCTAGGCCAATGGTGTTGAACTGTCTACCCATTCCTGTGCCACTGTGCATGCAGGGATGCACAGTTCGGGGACCAGGAATCTTGCTCACTTGGAAACACAGCTGGAACCATGACTTATTGCAAAGAATTTAGACATTTCATTCCATCTTTCGAATTCCAGTTGGGTAGCCAGAGCATTAATTGTAGGCATGTAAAATGATGTATTAAACGTAGTCTTCGGGTGTTAAGTCTCATGTTACACAGCTGGGACAATATATAACAAAAATAAATGATCAGTTTACCAATCTGCACACAAAATAAATTTAGCAAAATAAAGAAATACATGAAATGGAAATTTCAGCTCTTTTAAACTTTTAATCAAAGGCTTAGTGGCAGAATGTTATAATGAAGACCCCACATGATCAAGTCTTCATTACTTGAACGCTAAATTCATTAGTATTACTATGAAGTTTCATAAATTATTTAAACTAGCCTTGTCAAAATAAATGAACAAAGTACATTCTGTGATGCTCTAGCATTTTCTTTTTCTGCCTTATTCCCATTGTGCTTACTTGTTTGCTTGATAGATCACAGAATTGGTTGTTTCACGGTGGAGATTGCTTCAGTGCCTATTAATGTTAGTGGGAGTCTTACAGCTAAGCTTGGTGGGAGTCAGAGTGGGCCCTGAGTGTCCCAGTATCAATGAAAATAAGTCATGTTCTATTGTTATTGCTAATTAGCCTTCAAGCATTACAGAGCAGGGTCTGTCTTTGACTCTCTGATTGTACAGCACTTAACACAATAGGGCCTCCATTCTGATTGGAATAGCTCTRTTAATACAATAGTTCTCTTGTGAATGCAACTATTTTTAATCTCTGCCCTGTGCTCAGGGTATTTTTTATTAATTACCACTCGGTACCTGCTTACCTTTTTGAAGGTTCTAACCTGTGCAAGACAGTGGATAAATAAAACATGTGCTATAAAATCTGTCAAGGAAGTGTTATCAAGAATTATGGTACCATTTTAAGAGCATTTTTAATAATAATCAGATGGTCAGAACAGGAAAATTACAAATTTTGAGAGGGAATTTAATATATTTGTTTAATACGCACATACACACACACAAGTAGACATATACATATATATGCATTTATGTTTATGCATAAGTATGTAAGAACTTTGGGCCAGAATGTAATTTGTTACATCAACAGATGACCAGCTGGCCATGAGTTCCATKAGAAGTGGTCTTTTGTACAAAACTGACACAACAGACACCCCAAAATGGTGAAGAAGAAAATGGGAAAACTGTTGCAATTCTGAAGGGATGTGGCAATGAACATCTGATATTAATTCTTAAAAGAGACTTGCTACCACATCCTTTTTTAAGATAGTGCAGTTCTACTCTTCTGAGCAAGGGGCTGTGCCTTACAGTCACACTAGGTAGAAACAATATAAGAATTTTATTACATAAGGCATAAATGGAAAAGCTAAACTCAGATCATTCCTGCAGGTCTGTGTTACTACAATAAACTTGGTACTTGCAGATCCTTTAATTTCTGTGGGATTACTCATACAAAATGAAAAGGAAACTTAACGTTTGAACCTGATTTACAAGAAAGCAAAATCAGACTTTATTCCTAAATACTTAAAAAAGAAGATATATCTTTTAAATTAAAATAATCTCAGAAGATATTTTAATGGAGAAAACTAAGTGCTCCAGACCTATCTGCAGCATCTGTGTTTCATTGATGTACAGTATTCTGTTTATTGAATTTATTCAGCTTTGGAGTTCCACAGGAAAATCATGCACTGAGTGTAACTACTTGGGAAAAGGTGTTATCCTTAAATTATAATGGCTCTGCTTTGTTTGGCTGGATAGATTAGTGTGTGCATGTGCATGCATGTGTGTGTGTGTGTGTGTGTGTGTGAAGCTTCTGGTACTTTTCTCAATTCTGCAGTAACCCCAATTTCACAGTCTCAGAAAAGGCTAGTTGTTTTTTGTCATTGTTCATGTAGCAAACAGCGCTGACTAAAATACGACCTTTCTTCATAGTCAACATCCAACCGATGGGAAAGGGAAACATTCACTCCTCCTCAGACTTAAATGCTAAACTCTCTCACCCTCTCTCCTGCACCTTCATAGGGCAAATGCATAGCRTCCGACCTGACTACTCACTTCAGTAGCAGATGAAATCACTCATAGTCCTGTTGCATGGGGCAAGTAGGACTCTGCAGTCAGAGTGGTAGATGAAAAGGCAATTTTCTATGTTACACAAAATAAATTTGTGGGGAGCCCCTTAACAGCCAACCCCTTAGGAAATATAATCACAGCAGTATGTTTCATGCTTTTTATTTGTGTGGCATGGTGAAGGGACAGTTGGTTCCCGGAAGCACTGTTCCAGTCTACTTATTTGGAGTCTCAGCCCTGCATTGCTACCTTCCTGGAACACTATCATCCAAAATTGTAAGAATGCAAGATTTCTTTCTCATGAAAGTTTACATTCTGCAGAAATTGATAGGTCTACCGGAGAAGACTGGCATGGTGTAATGCCACATTCTGGCTCAGTTTGAACCCTTATAGCAGATAAATATGAAATGTCATAACAGATGTCTGCTTAAAATGCAAGGACTCTGCTTGTGAATCTTATGTAAGGTTCAGCATCTCTTGTTCTCACAGTCGACRTTGAAGTGGGTCTGGCTCCCAGCCCAGGCCTCTCACACAGTGATTAACCTGAGACTACATGCCACCATCTGGTTCTGTCTCAGGTAGGAAACACATATAAATGACTGAACAGTTATGCTTTTCCCTCTGTAACCAGAATAATGTTTGAAGAATGGCTCCTTTTTCTCTTCCCCAGAAGAAATGTCTTGAAGCACTTCTCATACAGATAAAAGTTACAATCGGCATTTAACCCTCTCACAAAGCCTAATTTAGCTCTCCTTCTTTCCTTCTTCCCTTCTTGTTTTCTTGCTCTCACTCGCTTGCTTGCTCTTTCTCTCCTTGCCCTTGCTTGGTCTTCTCTAAACATTGTTCTTGAGACTGCGAACTTGATTAAACTGTAGAGCTAGGTCTGCCACTTGTTTCTTGTCTTTGGCTGGAGAAGTACTTCTGTAGGAGCTTTTGCTAAATCAGTGGATGAAGTGAGTAATCAGCTGACAGACAGTGATGACATTCAGGGATGACATGATGGCACCGCCACCATTTCCCTCACCTAAGCAAAAAAATACTAGACATGGCTCCTTGGCAATGTCTTCACGGCAACTTTAAAGGAAAGTTAATTCAAAGAAGTGATGTAAAGAGAAGATGAAAAGGAAAAGGGTGATGGGCTTCCATCCTTTGCATATCTCCTTTTCTTCCTTGGGTAGTCATATTTTTCCATGCCTTAAGAACAGGAGATCATGGTCCTCCTGGGTTGCTACCCTTCAGTGGTTTAAAACACAAAAGCTCACCCTCTCATCCTCTGTGATTCTAAGGAATCTGTTTGAAGAACAGGAAAAAAAAAACTATTTTTTTAAGAGTCATAAACTGGGAAATATTTCATAGAAATGGCTCTGGCTCACAGAATCACACAGAAAAATCCTAGAAATGGCCTAAGCAGCTGAGAAGTTCAGATTTCTGGGGTCCAAGATCTTGCTAGCCCAGGGTTCCCTCATGTCTGCTCTGAAATCAGGAACATGAAAGATTTTGGAGTGTTGGCTTAAGTGGTGGTATGGCAGCCACTTCTCCAGGTGGGAGCAGCAAGCAGGCATTCCTGCAGGCCTACACAGAGGGGGAACTGTGTCTGGCTCTAAAATGCTCTTCATGGCTTTTTTTCCACTGCACCTGTGTATTTTCCTTTGTATCTCACAATCAGGAAATCTGAAAGAAGAGGAAATTTAAAGGGTTCAAAGGGTCTCTGGCTACAGTTGTTCTCTTCCATGAGAACCAAAACTTATGGAAATGAAAATAGACTAGTGAGAACACAGGGTACTATAATGGAACGGATGTGGCAGAAAATAAAATCCTCAGGATGTGTCTGTTAAATGATGATATTAAATATTTGGGAAAGATTGATAGATTCTTTCTTTCTTCTCAAATTTAACCAAAAGTACCATGTTTATCAGAACTATTATATTCATCCCCATTAAAATTTTATTTCAATAAATTAATCAGCTCTAGGTAGGGGTTATTCTGCGTGATGGAAAATATTAACATTCGGGCAGGTATGGTTAGGGCTAGCTCTTCATTATGTTCTGCTCCAACAGCCAGACTCAGTCTGTAAACTACTTTGCACTTTGACTTCTGCGCCTAAAGATTCCTAAACATAGGAGGAATATTGTAGAGATCCATTTAGCCATTAAGGTGGTTAAGGCATTCAGGTAATCCACTGAAGTGGATCTGCAATGTTGGAACCTAAAAAGGCATCCCTAAGAAACAGAGAGGAGCCTAATACTCCAGCAAGATAGATGGAACAATTCCCAGCTTCTTAACTAAACAGTGTATATCTGTTCACATCTAGGAAACTCTACTCTTTTCTCCTTTTTTTAATTAGAAGCTTCTCTTCAGAAAGAGATGGTAGCACTGGATAAGGTTTGGCAGTGCATGCCACAAAACAAGCATTGGACCTGTCTCAGTATGTTCACATCAYGGAAAAAAGGGAATTATTTACAGATTTATAAAAGAGTTATGACTACGAGTAATGGGATGGAATTAAGAACAGACAGATGTAGGCTGAAAACCATCAAAACCTTTCTCACACTGATATATCTGATAATATAGAGGAAACTCCAAAGGGAAGTAGTAAAAGAACCATCAACACTAGAAAACATACTATAATGATCAATCCTTCACCGGTAGTGACATGAACTAGGCAGCCCAACAGGGTTTTTCTGTCCTTGGCTTCCATTATTCTACTGTAAAATTAGAAGGCAAATAAGCAGAACAGTTCACGACAGCCTTATCTTTTATTGCCAGTAGGAGAATGCTTACTGTTACCCAAGCTAATCATGCTGCAATATAACTTCAACATTTTATATTGGATCTTATTATAGGTACATATCACTATAACATAGTGCTTTCATTTTGAGCCCATCATGGTGCTGTAACAGTTTTCTAGCAAAACACGTTAAATTTAAAGGAGAAAAATGAGTGGGAGGTATAGTACTGAATTATATCTACTGTAGCTTCTGTTTTAGGAGCTTTATTGTTAGACATGGTTTCCATTACTAGTTCACAGTAGGAGCTGGGATTTACTTTGTTTGTGTGTCATTTGTAGTGTGAGGGTCTCCAGGGTTTTAAATGCATTCAGCCTTTCATATACTGTGGCATTTATTTTGCTCTCTTGTTTTTCCATAGTTTCTAATTTCATTAAAATTAATTGTTGCTTAGATCAATGATTTGCAAATGTCAATATACTGATGGTATGCTGGGGAAGAAAGAAATCTTCACTCAGCTTTTATGAGTTGTGGGGAGACTTACCAACTGCAAAATGCTTAACTGTTAAAACTCAAGGTACTCCTTCACCTAAGGTGATAAAAAGAACCTTTATAACCTTTGCATGGGATACTAGAACTTAGGTCCAGATACATGGAAGGAATAATGCTTCTCGAATTTTTTATTGTATCTCCCAGACCAAATGGATGGGGAGTAGGTAAGAGGGGAAAGAGTAGCTATATAATGTTGATATTCATCCATCTACCCACTACAACAAGAACAGACAAGACAGGGTGGGAATTTACCAGTTTACTGATATAGCTGAAAAGAAAAAAAAAAGAAAGAAAAAGTGAACAGCTGTCTCGGTAGGGAGTTTTATATTTACAGCCTAGGTATCCCCCCCACCCAAGAAGAGCTATATTAGTACATTCTCATGGTTGGCCAAAACCCAGACTTGGCTGACTGAGGGACAGAGCACTGAGACGTTCAAAAATCTGAACTCAAAACTGTAGTTATAACTCTCCTTTCAGTTGCACATACATATACGCCCACTTCAGATTTGTCAAGGAGTAAGGATTTTGCAAAAGGAAAGCCTGCAGATTTTTCTGTGTTTCAGAGGATATCATTTCTATCTCAGAAATGTTAAGTGTTAGTCCCTTAGTGTTTTGGCAAGAAAGTCTACTATGAAACAATAGTAGACTCACTTTTCCTGCTATAAAGGATGTAGTAGAACATGCCCAGATAAAATTAGGATAGATCTAGTTTTTAATTATTTCTTTTGCTAAATTTCTATCTTCTATACAATTTCTGCCAAAGTATGCCTGTCAACTGGTCTTGCTAATCCAGAAGCTAAGGGCTAATCTACAGTTCAGATCTTCCTAACTGCAATATAGTATCACTAGATCCATAGTTCATTTAGTTAAATACCAGGTTAAAGAGAGGTCTGGAAGATGCATTTGTTGCTATGACGTCCTTGATGATTTGGCAATCACCAATGGATAATGTACAGGTGACTGTGGAAGCCGGATCTAATCGCAAACAAGCTAGGACCTCTGTTTAGTAATCATTAGGCTGCAGCTCAAGGACTTTGACTTTCCTCTAACACCTGAGAAACATTATTTTGATGGGTATCTTCAATGGGGAGTACATGTGTCCTCTGAGACATTATACGGATACACAATTACTCGTACAAAATTCAAGTTTATATCAATAGTTTGTACTATATTAAAAATAGCATACACAGTAGCTATCACTATTGCTGATACCTGACACCTTCTYTTAACCAGTCATTCCAAAGGAAAAGTTCACAGTGATGTCTTGTTCTTGTAAAACTTTTCCATTGTTTCCAGCACAGAAGAAGAGGATGTGTACTTAAATTAGGGGTCTGATTTAGATGAGAATGATAAAATCAAGGGTTAATTTGATTTTTCATTTATTTCCACTGACATATGGCACATACAGCTTATTATATACTAGTGATAAATAATACTATTTGAGCTTGATCTTTTTTTGTTTGTTTCTTTGCTACCAAAGAAAGAACTATGATATCAGAAATGATTGTGAAATAATTAAACTGTGACAATTTTGGGGGGTGATAAATCAGGAATGAGTCAGCTCTTGAGGGGCTGGATCACCATTATACAACCTCCTCTTCACACAGTCCTGCTACCTCCTAGCACCTGCAGATGTCTGAGCCTTCAGTGGAGCAAGGGAGGAGTGTGAGTGTGCGAGGACAGRGAGAGGGACCACAGCCTGACTCTACCTTCTCCTTACTCAGTTATCTGGGTAGAAAGGCCTCGGTGGGATGAAGGGTAGGCATATCTACATACCTCTCTAGGAGGGGTGGAGGAAGTGGGGAGGAAAAGGCTGTTATAAAGATGTAGCAGAGCTGGGTACTAGAGCAGAGCACAAAACTAGCGAGGACAGAACTGCAGTTGCCATGTTACTGACATAGCAGCAAGCCTAAAAATATTAATATTATTCAGTCCTGAATACACTTAGAACTGTAATATTACCAAGATGCATGCATAATTCCCAACTCTGATCTCTCTCTCTCTCTGCATAAATATATATGTATAATACACACACGTGTATTTGTGGGTGTGGTTGGATATGTATAAATATAGTCATATATACATGCATATACACACATATTCTTTTAGATGCAAAAAATAGGCCTGACATCTATATCAAACAGGAATATTTTTCAATATGCACAACCTTAGCTAGTACTTTTGATAAGATGTTAAGTCCAATGGGATGGGAACAGAAGTGAAGGGCTCTRTAGCTGTGATCCATAGCCCTGTATCATCTCTGTACTGACAGAGTAGCAGTGTATCACAGCTTGTAAAAAAAACTTACAATGCGCAGAGAGTATTTGAAGAAAACATCAGCTAAGTCTTTCTTTTCAAATGTTACTACTTACAGAAAGTCACCAGTATGATAAGAATTTAAAATCCTATTAGGCAATTCAGATTTTTTTCTGTAATTTGACATGAAAGTCTTTTTGTTAGTGACTTTCATATTGTATTAGCTATAAAGAGGGAATGAAGAAGTAGGCTCTGGCTGCTAGCCAAGTCTGAGATGCAGTCCTACCACAGTAAATTCCAGGATGAATGGCAGAGGCATGCAAATGAGTTAAGAACTCAAATGAGCAGACGTGGCATAGACACGCTGATAGCAAAGTGCAACGTTAACCTCTGTTTTCTGCTGTTATGAAGCTGTTAAAAATTTGGGGGGCAGAGCACCAGCTCAGAACTGTTTTTTACACTCTGGTTTCTCCTGTACAGACACAAATGCTTCTTTAACAGGTTGGACAATGTCTGTTCCACCTTATTAAGTATCATTCTTACACAAATCCTCTTCTTTTCCCAATTCATGGGTATAATTTCGTCTTCCCATTGTAATTTGCTTCAGAAGGCTTACTGTCTAATATTTCTGTTTTCTTAGAAACCTCAAATATTTAGCAGAATAATATATCTCAACATATTTTAATCTTTCTTTGTGTGTGTGGAAAGAGAATAACAGTTGTGCATTATCTAAATTAGGCTTCAGAATGAGGTATCATCTTCTTAAGAAGTAAACGGAGAGAATGAAAAGATTATGATTCTAGTTAGTACACCTATCTAGAGAGAGACCTAACTAGAAAAGAAAATCCATATATAATTAAATTGAAAATTGCAGAGCAAATTATATGTGGAAAAAAAGAATGATAAATTCTTATTCATTCAATGCTTAAATGAGAACATCTGGTCTTATTTTGAGGGGGAGAGAGTTATGTTTTCTTTCTTTCTTTCTTTTTTTTTTTTTTGTATATGGACTGCAGTGTTGGTCTCTTTCCCCTACAGCCTAGAACAGAAATTCAAAGTTTAAATGACATTATGAACAGATTTATGCAATTCAATTGTGGTGTCACTAAATCTCAACATAAAATTATATTTCTGAAAGTGAACAGAGCTCAGAGGAGACAGCAGCCCTTATTTATCTGGTAATCAAGGTACTGTACTGCTAGTGCTATGAATGCATGATATAGGCCAAGTATTGCAAAACAATTTCCTCTTTGTCTGCTTTCAAAAATAAGAGATTTGAAGTAGCACTAGATAGTGAAGAAATCAAAGAAGTATGCACACACATAATCAGATTTCCCAAATCCTGTTTTTTAATGTGTTTGAACTTATTTTTCAGCTGACTGTATAATGGATTTGGTATATAAAACTAGAATCCTTTCTAAACSAACTTTTAGCTCAGTATATGAGGCACTATTGCTTAAGGGCTGGAATTACTGACCTGGACTTTGTAGACTTGCATCCTTTTCCTGGCTTTCCAGGTAACTAACTTGTAGATTGCTTTCATGTGTTGTGCCTGAATTTCCGCATTTCTAAAATGAGACTAATGATTCACATGAAGATGTATGGCTGAAAAGCACAGCTGAAAAGTTAGATGTACTAACACGAGCTTTGTGTGAAAGCGACTATTAAAAATGAGAAAGGAAAAAAAAAAAAAAAAACATGTAATTTTATTACCAGGAGAAATCACTAATTGATTTGGGTTAAATTCTGGCTAGTCACAGGGCTTTCTGATTAACATCCACAAAACCTGACATTTATCTTAAACAGGGTTAATTGAGAGGAACTTTTTCTAAACTGCTGATTACAGTAAAAATAGGGGTTTTTTACACAGAAAAAATATAAATATGTATATCTTAGAGGCAGCAAAAAATAGCTATAAAGGATAAAGACAAACAGAAGTGTGGAGAAGGAGGGAAAATACATGCAAGAAAGACATCATGTCTCAAAGTAAAACTGAACTTTTTTTCAAAGCTCTTTAATATATATATTATTTCCAAGATACAGAACTTCAAAGCCTCTGGTAAAAATGTAGATAAATAGATTATTTTTGTGCTACTGAAGTGACTCATCATTTCAACAACACTTGTGATATTTTTATGGATTTCCACCTCAAATTACTTGAGTTCTGTCTTATAAAAGATATGTTCCTTTTATCTACATTATTTTTATCTTCTTACTGAAGGGGAAAAAAAGCCACTTTATAATCACCTACAGTACATTGTTTGATGTCATCACTAGGCCACTCAACAAATGTAGAAAGGTATGATTACTACAGTATATGAAAGACTGATGATAGTCACTACAAYGATTTTTACTTATCTGAAAGAAAATAAAACATAAAAAAGTAAGAGTAATTTCTTTAAAATAGGGTTTATTACAGGCTTGGAACAAAGTTAGAGGCTCCAGATTTTGTTAGTTGGTTTGTCATTGCTACGTGGCAGCTATACCAATTTATTTTACATCTTTGTTTGCCTAGAAGCCTCTCTTTTTTCCTGGAACTCCTAGAACCCACAGTTTTGGTGCTGTGAGCAGTGCATGATGCAGACTGCATCTCAAGATGCACCTTGCTTTGGCTAGAAAAGTTAACTGCTAGTTAACATACAAGGTGATACAGATCTGAGGCTTGAACCTGAGAGACCCTTAGGCTCAAGTGGAAAATTAGCACATGCCTTTTTTGTGCATCAGTGGGAGTTAGGTACCTTTAGGTTAGGTATCTTTGAGGATCTGGTTCAGCTTTTTAGGGGATTACATTCTTGTTTAGGACATGTGATTCCAGATGCCATTAGATTTCAGGAAGGATTAAAGTGGGAGAAAAATCACAGCTTTTGTTGCCCTTACAATTTTGGATATTTTGGTGTGTCTGTTTCAGATGGTGTTGCCATTTATTGCATGTTATGATTTCCTCCATAAACACTATTTTAATAACCCAGGATGCTTTTGATAAAAGTATTTAAAATGTGTCCTCTGATAGATAGTATCTTCCCAATACATTATAATCCTTCCAGGAGATGTAAGTATGAGTGTTAGTAGGAGTTTTCAAACACACTATAAAAGATCCAAGTAATGACAGTTCTTTCAAAACATATTTTTTCATTAAAATCCTCTGTGTAGTTTGTGGAGAATATTATAATCAGAACCACACTCCCCACTCCCAAAAGCAGGCATCGTCAAGCAGCAGGCCTGCCAAGGGAGAGTACAATAAAAGGATGTTTCCATAAAAATCAAAACAAACAAATACCCCCGCCCAACACACTGATGAAGAAAACTCCTCTACTTCCCAAACCTTTATCAAGGGAAGATATTCACATGGTTATTATCATTTCCTTCTAGAAAGATGGATAAAACCTCTTCAGAATTTTTCTTCACATTGCTATTCTTCCAAGCACAATAGGGGAAAAAACCTTCCAATTACTTACTATTCACAACATTAGCAAAATTGATATTTATAGCAAATGCATGGGCACAATCCAGATTTGAATATGACATCCTCTCACAGTATACCACTTGCATCAAAACCTCTTTTACTGACAGTTTCACTTGCCTTCTGGATTCACCTTTTTTCCTTATAATCTTTGGAAAAATCCCCACTGAAAAAAGAACAGTATAAAATCTTCTGAAAAATTAGTAAAATGCTCTAAGATGATCCACCTTCTTTAAAGCTGCAGATATACTAACGTTTATATAATCAGCTTTCTGAGGGAAAACTTCAAAGCTACTGAGCTACCTGAAAAACACTACTGCTTGTAGCACTGGGGTGAGGAAAAGAGGAGAGGATTGATAGGAAAAAGGACAGATGGTAGGTGGGAAAAGGAATTACAGGCTTTAGCTGCCTCATAGTTAAGCTTTGTAGTATTTACTAGTTAAAAAAAAAAAGATAACAAGAAGAGAAAGAAAGGGAAGCTGTTGTTGTTTTTAACACTGGTCATAACTATGTAAGAAGGACAATGTGCTGTTTGCAGATCTTTATACAAAGGGCACAAGAGAAAGAAAATGTCTCCCACCATCCACTCAACTTGCAGTGCACAGCTGCACCGCCCTCCGGAAAGCAAGATTTTTATCCCAGAGAGYGCTCTCTCTTAACCCCTCAAAGAAGAAGTCACGATCTTTCTCCCTTCCATACAGCACAAGGGAGCACCTGCTGCATCTTGGTGTAATGTCTGTATTGTCTTGGTGGGTGGAGAAACGAAGGGAAAYGTTGCCCAACAGGGAGCAGAGGGACCGACCCCCCGGAGCTCCCTGGAAGCAAGACTGCTCTGCTTTACATCTGGCTGGGGCCCGTGCCTTAGGCATCAATTTTCCCTTTGTAGTAAGTGAGCTGAGTTGGTGGTGAGGCAGACTTTGTTCCAGAGATTTACCGCTAAAAACACAATCATCAAATAAGAGTACAGCTTTGAACAACATGGTTCAAAAGCATCTTTTTTACATTGCACATTTTTGCAGCTGGTGCTCATACAAAGAAACAGGCAGGGAATAATAGGGAAACCCTTTGGTGGCTTATATACTGGGGTATGTATTTCTGAGGCAGGCTTCTTAGAGCACTGCTTGCTAATAAAGTCCAAGTGATTAAAAAAAAAAAAAGGCAGTAAACCCACTTTTTTATTTAAACTTATTTTTAACTTCTCTTAGACTCCTTTTACTCCCACTCCCAGTGAAACGAGGCCTACATTTTGGGTGGGCTGAGGAATTCTGAGCCAGTTCCTCAGCTGGCCTAGTTAAAACCTATTTACATGAAGTCAATGGTGCTAAGCCAATTTGCACCAGCTGTGAAGCTGGGCCTCCATGTATTTGCATTCACAAGAATAAATGGTTGTTGCAGTTTTGACTGGTGATAGAATATTGCCAGGTTCTAAAATTCTAGCTTCTCATTAATCACAGCACAGATTATTATTACTTTAGGCTTGATTCAGACTCTCTTATATCATTCCTAAATTGTAATTTGGTTCAATCTAGGCACTTAAAGGTGTGTCTATATGGATAAGTGCAGTCAAATACATATATTTCGCCCAGCATGCTGAACTGGCTGAAAATGACCTGCTATGGTCATTTGTCCATCTACTATGTCTTGTAGTCCATTTGGGCAGCATGGTGACTTACCTCTCAATAACATTGTAACACAGCTTCTGAAACTGTCAAGCGTATAGTGAGGACAGAATAAAAAAAAAAAAAAAAAGACATTTATGCCTAAGTATTTAAGAAACAAGGTTTCAAGAAGCCTATTTGCAAGCATTACCTAATCCATGCAGGTATCTAAAACTCTACTGATACCTCAGTTTTGAAGCACAAAAGACTTTTGGTGTACAGGCGCACTCTAATAGAAAGTAGGTACCTGTCTTATCTTTCAGCCCTCTTCTGATTTAGGGCATGTGAAGAGCCACATAACCTCTCCCTAGTATTCCCTGGAGGGCTCCATCAGAAGGGCATTCTCACACAACACCAAAGTTCCCCAGGAAACACAGAGTTCTCAGAGAAGCTCCCTGAGCCCTGTTCCTTAGAAGATGCAGCATGAAGGCAAAAGATGCAAAGACTATTCTGCTCAAGAGCTGTCTTTTGGTGCTCATGTTTGCCTGATGGGCCTTGAAGCTGCTCTGCCAATTAGGTTAGAAACAAGATTAGCATGAACTTCAGCCAGTCCTATTTGAGCTGGGTTCAAGGACAGCTGGGGGTGCAAGAGTTAAAGTGGCAGTCAGAGGTCAAATGATAGATAGGCTAGGTTTAATTTTGTGCATGTGTTTGTGTGTGTGTGTGTGTGTGTGTGTGTGCGTGCTCGTGCAGATATTACCACAATAGTGAGATCAGCCTTGAAGAAAATGATCAAATGTGCAAAATTCCAGTCAACAGAGTTGAACTTAATATCCTCGGGTCTGAAAGAAGACTCTCTCCTGCCTTAGCCATTGTCCCCCATGGCAGCTTGGTTCTTTATTTTTCWTAATGACACTAAGAACTTTTATAGTATTTGCTTTATAAACCCCTTGAGTCTGGAGTGGAACAGAGCTTGCTCTCATCATGTTACATAAGGTAGCCCATGTCAGTAGTGCCATGTTCAATCTGTGAATTTAATAAAATTTTTGAGGCACCTGAGGTTAGAAACCTTGTGCTGATTTGCATGGTGYTCAATAGCACTTGCCATTTTTCATTACTAACCGGCAGTGGTGTTGTCTAGTAGCTGCACATTAAGCTGTGGGGGGAAAAAAGGGTGTGTAAACACTGGCTAAAGAGCTCTGAAGTTATATTTGATGCMTTTAAGAAAGGAGACATGCATTTCTCTATTTGTGAGAATATTTGTTTCACCCATTCAATTTCAAACACAAGGAAGAAGGAAAAAGGAGGTAAGCTTTAAAAAATCTGCAGATTTTGTTTGACTTCTACAAAGAATACAGAAAGGAAATATAGGGATTAAGGGAAAATATAAATGAGAATGGATATATAAAGCCAGCTTTGAGGCTGCAARGCTCTTCCAGAATTATCAGGCATGCTTGCAAAAGAAGTATTAGTATATGCATTGCAAAGCAGTGGAAGCGTAATTGTGATGACAGTTATGAGCCCATAAGAAACACACAGAGAAGGATAGGACTTTGGGGGGAAATTCAATTTTAGCACAGAACAGCCTGGTTCCATCTCTAACACTGAGTATTTTTTAGCCAGGGCATTTGGATTATGCTTTTCCTGATTCTTTACTCTGCTTCTAGCCTCTGCAAAAATTATGATGACCGTGGGGCTGATATAGCTTGCACCAGCTGGCAATAGGCTGCAGAAGAATCTGTCAGAGTAAACACAGCCAGCGCGCATTGTGTCCTGACCACTCCTGCCCTGTCTCTGACATGCTTTTGATACGCCTTTGAGGCAGGCAGGCAGGGGAAAGGGTTGCTGGGAGAGTGATGTGCTGCTGCTGCTGTGCCTCATGCAGAGGGAGATCACCTAAGTAGAAATCTGTACAGTCATAGTTATATATATAAAGGCAATAGGACTGTGGTGCTGATGGGATTTGGTCAATGGCATTGCAAAACCTGAAGGGAAACATGTGAGTACATTTCATGCAGAAAGGCAGGCACTTGCGAATGTGAAAGAATAGGCAGAAAGCTAAACCTGAGATATGCTGATGCAGAAGAAAGGCAGGGAAACAGAAAGAAAAGACTGCTGTTCTCTGTGATCTCCTGATTGGAGATGGCTCCTAGGTTTAGCCCCAAGAGGCTGAGATGAATGTGCCTTACTTCTCTACTAAAGTTCTACTGCTGGACTTCTGTGCAGAATGTGTCTTGTGTGGGAGCCTTCATTCTGGTTGGACATCATCTTGGGCATACCTCGTGGGTGGATTCTCCCAGGCAGAAAGGCAGAGAGTAGTGCATCCTGACAGCCAGGTGGAGTAGGTAGGTACCAAGGTAGTCATCTCAGCTATGAAGGTAATGGACGACTGGGCATACAGAAGAGCAAAATTTCAGTTGCCTCTTATGGCCAAAGCACCCAAACTACTCTGCAGGATTTTTTTGTGGATCATTTGGTCAGCTAGGTACTACCACTCTTTGGTGAGACTTTAAAGCCTAATTCTCTTTGTCTATCTAGACTAGACATTACATTAGGATATGGGTTGTGAAAAACTGGCAGCAGGGTGGAAGGATGAAATGGGCTAATATAAACCCCCTCCCTACCCTCCAGCTTGCTCTTATTCTTATTTGCATTTTAACCAAGTGGCAGCTATTGTTCTCTCCTAGTCCTCCCCCTCCCCCTAGCTGCACTTCTCCTTACCCCAGTTGCTCTGTTCCACGTGTACAACTTGGCTGGAAGCAAAACTAATAAGATTTTCAATCTACAAAGCGCAGATGGTACTCTCCATGCTTCAGAGACTGTCAATCTTGTTCGTCTCACTTCCTGGTCATCAGCAGAGGGAAGGGAGGAGTGGGAGGTGCAGCAAGTCTCCGGTGAGGTTAGGGGAGGTTAGGGGAGGAAAATGCCCCCTATCAGCACTGCTGAGGAGTGAAGGCAAATGAGAAAGGGAAAAGAAGAGAGAAGCAAGACTGAGTGCACAGTGCAGGAGTCTGATCTAATAAAGATGTAGAAACAAAATTCAGTATAAGAAGGAAGTGCACAAGAAAGAGAATAAAATATATTGTAAGGAAAAAAATGAGGTAAATGCAGAGAATATGACAATGTTTGTAGAAGCAAGTGCCATACGTTGGAGATGGAAGACAGGCCAAGCCTATGGAAAGAACAAGAACTGTACAGGAAGGCCAGCCAGCTGGGTGTGACATTCATGGTGTTGGAGGGTTGGGGTTGGAGGTGTGAATGAGAAGGCACAAAGTTGGTGTGAGAGGAATGGCCAAAAAAGAACAAATTCTGTATTTAAAAAAAGGCCTTTAATACTGCACAGAACTGATACTTATTATGCCTTTTCTTCTAGCCTAGTTTTCCAAAGAAATAAGTTARTCTTTGTCTCTGTAATGCATATATATGACTGTCAGATTTTTCCTAATAGCTTTAGGTCTACTGAGCAATTTCAAACAAGTTTGACAGATGGGTAAATATCTCAGAAAATATTTTTCTGGAGATTTTTTGAAAATAGATGGCCAAGTAGAGGTGAGGAGTCCTGGTAATGCTGATGAAAAGCAAAGTGGTGGCCCGTCTTAGCCACCAACAGATCTATAGGGATGCTCACCCTCAAACCCGAGATTCATAGGAAGCCAAGCTCCTCCAGTTCTTCTGGTCTGACATTTGCTGGTGAGAAATAGGAACAACCTTATATGCTGGGCTAGAGCGAACACCAGCATAAGGTTGCAACGGAGATGAGAGTGAGACTTACCCCTATCCCTATCAGCAGAGCTGACCTTGTTGAGAAGGYGCTCAGGGCCAACACCAGGGAAGGGAATACCTGCAGTCCCTCTGGGACTGCTAAGAGATACTGCTGAATTAGGCTTTGCATTCTTCTCTGGCTCCCCTGATCATGCAAAAAGTCCAGAAAAAACATCCCAAAAACACAGCCAAGGCATCTCCTCATTAGTTTTTATACCTTCTGATTTGATTTTGGTTATTTGCATCAGATCTAAAATCAATCTTTGTGAAGTAAATGAAGAACTAAGGTATGTATTTACACGTTATCTTTTTTAGCACCTCTTTGTAGAAAATTAGACCAAACTCAATAATGATCATAGAGCCCTAGAAATGTTGGTTGGAAGGGACCTCTGGAGCTTCTCTCTTCCAGCCTCCCACACATAGCAGGAGAAGATCAGGTCAACTGCGGCTTTGTCTAGCAAGTCTCGAAACCCTCCTTGAGTGGAGGTTCCACTACCTCTCTGGGCAGCCTGTTTCAGTATTTCACTATTTTCCTAGTGATAAGTCTTTCCTGATGTTTGGTATGAACATCCCAAGCCACAGTTTGTGGTCATTGTCCTTTGTTATACCTGCCACCATTATCTGCCACCAGCAAGAAGAGTTTGGCTTGTACCCTCCTCTCAAAACGTCAACTGCCTTAAAAAGTATACATATTGTGGGACCAAGGTGCTCAGTTCTCAGCTGAAACAGCTCTATAGTTAATAATGGAGGATGGCTTTGTGAATGAGTTGAAGATGGAGCCCTTTATTTAGGATGAAAGACTTACCTAACTTTTGCCTTCTACAAGCTAGGTGTCAGATTTAAGATCTAGTCTTCCTCTATAACTAACTGAAAAGAAAAGCACTCCCACAAGGTGATGAACTACACCTATCTTATATTACACCTAATATTAGGTGGTGTGTATTGTTAGGGTCAGCTGCATACACAGAATGTGCTACATCAGCTGAATAAAAATAGGTATTTGTTGCTACAGGTCCAAATAGTAGATTCTTTCAAAACTAGTTAGGACTAAACTGGCAGACAGAAAGGCAGACACACAAAATGACTATCTTACTACTTTGGAAAACTGGACAGTGCACAGTGGCTGTTCTTCCTACTCAATACTGAATGTCTTTTACTGCTAGCCTTATTCAGGTTTAAACTCTGAAGGCAGCCTGAAGCCAATTTCTGTAAAATAAATACATAAAATATGACAGTACTGCTTTTTTGTTTTGTAATTCCCAATGATGTGCTGTATATAAATAGGAAACATGCTTCATTTGTGTGCACGTGTCTGTTCTATCTATCCAAATCTATACCACAACATTAAAAAGCATTATATTTCTCGCCTTGTAGGGCTGATTGATACTAGCTCTGTACCTGTGAAATTTTTCAAAGAAATATAAGATATTAGTTAATTCAGCGTGCATTTAAAAAGTACAACTAAACCTTCACTTGTTTCCTTCTGCATTAAATCAGCCTGTCATCATTTCTAACTCTCCTCATTGTAATTCAAGATATGATCACTGAGAAATATCTTCATCTCTGCTTGGGAAAAAAATCTACTTAAAATAGACAACATCCTTTAGTCTACAGAATTTGTCTTTTTTTTTTTTTGCTCTTTTTTTTTTTTGCTCATTTGCTCATTTTTAGTGTTACACATAAATATTGATTTTTGCTTTGCTAAAATCTTCAAAGAAGTATTTGATATTTTCCTAAAAAATCACAGAATACAAGAGAAATTTCAGAATTTAGATTTGAAAAGAAATGTCTGTAGAATGAAGTGAATCTTTATGCAATTGTATTTGTGCAAGATGAAATGGATTCCAGAAATCTAAGGACTTTGTTGGAACTAGTAGATTGCAAAGTGGTCTCAAAGATAAGAAAAAAATGATATATTTATTTAGTTCAATGAAGTTTTCTTGAGTCAATGATAAAATATGTTAGATGTGAGAGATTTCCCATTTTAGGGCAGTTAATAACTCACTGGTCATACTGAATATCAGATATAATTCAGAGCAGCAATATGAACACGAACTATTCTAATCCCAAATTCCTCAGATACCTATGAGTCTCTTCTGGTCTAATATTTATTTAATTACAAAAAGTTGATTAGCTCCCAAAGGGAAGACAAGAACTGTGAGATTCATCCCATCTAATTTTGGAGGACTACAGTGTAGACTAGTGTATTTTAGCTGTGTCACAGTCTCTAGTCAGCGAATAACAATAGACGCTCAGAGGTCACTGCCCTATACATTTGGTCTACCATAGACATTTATTTTAGTGTAAGTATCGGCCTTTTGTGGGGGAGGGAGGGAGACTTTGATTTTATTCTAACACAGAACAACAGCAAAATTTGAAAACTCTAAATGTTTTGTGTAATAGATATCTTGTCTCCCAGATAATCCAAACTTTAAATCACCTACTTTGGTGACAGAAATAAATTGAAACATGTTGAATGGATACACAGAATTAAATATACCTAAGAAGATAATAAAAGTTTGGTTTGAACATAATTTGTCCATTCAACAATTTTCCACTGCAAGTTCATTGGCTTCTTCCAGTGGTGCAGTCCTTTTTTTGGTTATGTGGCATCTCAGTAGACGTTTGGAGATGAGGTTTTTGGCACTTAGTAGTGATCTTTAATGTTCTGTCTGCTAGACCTAACACTTATGCAATATTTATTTGATGTTTTTTTTTGTTTTCCTGCTCTGATTCATGTTGTGGCATATTACTGTTGGCCTAGGTAAGAAACCCAGTTAGAGCAATTTTAGAAGTTACTGTCCCCAGGACTGAAAGTATCCCAGTATTGAAAGATACACCAGACGGAAATTATTACCTTTGAGGGGACCTGCTATATAATCTCTCTAATTTTTTTAATTCAGTTCACTGGGAGTATCCGTTCCTGCCCATGATCCACCATTACATCCCTACAAATCTCTTCCTTTTTATCATTATTGAAAAAATACATTAAAAAAATAAATTATATTATCCTGCTGACAACCAGGGTTCAACAAGAGTCTGAAAGGTAATTTTACTCAAAGGAGATAAAAAAAAAATCTTTCTCTTCCCCTTGCTTTAATGTTTCATTTTTCTTTTCCAAGCTAGATGACAGTGGAGAGTAGATTCTGGGAGGAAGAGGATAATCTAATTAATATAACTGGTCAAGAAATTTTTAGTTAACTGTTCTCATTGGAAAATGATGCTTTACTGAAACTGAAACCATTTGGTTCGCAAATATCTTGACTCAAGCCTGTTTTGGAAAAACAGTTCACAAATGATCAAACTATTCYACTCTGACAGCTTTAAAATGAAAAATTTCATATGTAAGCAAAACTTTATTTGTTTTTAATTTTTTTAACTAAAATGGAATAAAAWGTTGATAAAAGTCAAAATAAAAATGAAATATTTATAAACAGAAAGGAGATATGCACATATATACTTACAATGTACACATGTATATTAGATACATATTTTCAAAATAAGTAAAAATTAAGTTTCACATTTTAATCCTGATTTACCTTCTCAGATATATTTAACAATCAGAAAAAAAACCCAAAAAACTATGCACTTGGTTTTTTCATTTATCTTATAGGTACAATTTTTTTAAGCACATAATTTTWAAAAAATCTAATAGTCTGTTAAGGACAATGTATATTTTACAACAGTGGAATCTTCAGATCACACCTGCTTTTGAGGGTGGCAAGCATCCTTGTTTAAAAATGTTCTGTATTACTGAACAGAYTTGCTCTGCAGTGCAGTAATTTTCTGCAAGGACAGATAGAATTTTAAGCCTCTATGATTATTTATAGAGCTAGATTCTCTGCTGTTTTTTGCCTTGATTGTCATTTACATTGATGCAGAGTCATTGCTACATCGGTGTAAAATGTTGCCATTCTGAGCTGGTTGCTATTTATCCTACTTTGCACATATATATATGACTAAACAGTACAAAACAGTGCAGAATTAGGGCAGCAGTTTTACTATTAGTTTTGAAGGAAAACTAAGGTTGTTTTTCTTCACTATGTTTTCACACTGATAAAATACATGTTACATTTTCTAAAAGAAGGCACTGTGTGAAAAAAACAAACCCAGAAAACTTCAACAACAAAAACCCAAACAGCATGAGGTCACTTTCTTTTAAATTCTTGCAGCCACAATTTACACAGATGTCACACTACATATAATTTTATCTCTCTTGGTAGCATCTCTGTCCTGGAAGTGTTAGGCATTTCCCCACATCATTGACCCGGTGCAGGAGGGAATAAATCCAAACGAAGGAAGAAAACATTAACTTTGATCATATCCTTTTTCCCATGTTTGCTAGTTTTAGGTTTTAAGAGGCTCAATTCAGTTACCTAAAGATAGGAATCTATTACCATTTGAAATGCCACAGATCATCTGAGATACCCATGCAAGGCCGGAAGAAAAAATATGAAATCATATCCTTCTGGAAGGGCAGCTGGGGGACAGACAGGACAGCTTAGGGCATCTCAAATGGCCCAATGCTTAGGCAACTGCAAAGCACCCTGAAAGTTTCAGAAAATGCACAGAAAAGTAGTACTATAGGTTGTCTTTTAAAGGGAAATGTTGCCTTTGAATAATCCTGGCTCTGAAGCCAGAGCAAAGACTTCCTTCACTAGAGATCTGATCTCAGTCTGTCAGTAAACACAATAACTTAAAGCACCTTTGGATGCTGTATTTCACAACTGAAGCAGGCTTTACGCATGCACATGTTCTGCTAACACAACTCCTCTGAAAACCAGTTACAGATTAAGTCTTGATAAGCCAGTAAAACGACCGAACCCTAATGGTAAAATTCTACCTTCCCATCTGAAACATGCAGAACATAAAAAATATTCCAGCAGCTGTACTGACTAATAGCTTGTACAAAGTTCCCATTGAGCAGTTTTTCAGCTGAGGAATGAAGCAAGATTACTGGAAAAAAAATTACATATCCTTATGATCCAACCTAGATCAAATTTTTTGTGCTGCAGCTATTACCGTAACTTGTGATACCAGACTGTGCTCCTTGTCTTTATCTAATGTGTTTTTCCAGAGTATTAATCATTTCCAAATAAAGCTGAGGCTGGCTCCAAATTTGGATTGTAAACCCAGCTAGAGCTTCTCTTCCTTGAGTTTATGGTTCTACAATTTTACCCCATCAGTAAGACTAAAACCAGAAATTGCCAGATCATGGCAATTTCCTATGAACATCTTCTCAAAGTCAATGGTGGCATGCGGCCTTCTGGAAAATTTAAAATCCATACTGTAATTTTGGTATCCAAGGCAAATATAATGAATGTTATGAATTCTCATAAGGTTTTAAGCTCAGTTTTTTAGACCTGAGAAAGTTTGACTAAGCATCAAAATTTTCCAAGATTCTCTAACTGCTGATATCAATGCATTTACCTTGAAAAGACAGAACTATATTGTACAGAGGGACTTCTATCTTCAAACAAAATTAGACTACTTGCCTAAGGCTTTGAGTACTATTCTACTTTCAAAAGATCATGAGGCCAGAAAAACACCTTTGATGATGGTGTCACTCCAAACCATATTAACAACATTTCCAGTCATCTTAAGTTTTTTTATCCATCTAATGCTAACATATTTCTATCATTGTTAAAGGTCCTGTCCTTCCCTTTCCCTTTCCCTTTCCCTTCTTTCCCTTCCCCTCCCCAATGGTAACTTTATAAGCTGAAGTCTTTAGCTGGTATAAATTGCAATAGATTCACTCAGCTATATCATATCAAGACCTATTTAATTACAGCTGTAGTTTAAGCTTTAACAGTGCCAAATTTCAAGGCTTGTGCTTACATATTTTCTTACTGATTCTGTAGTTGTCATCTTTGATTTTCAAAATCACCACACTGTGGATCTTATATTATGCCCGTAAAACTTCATTCAAAAGAAATATGTATTAGGTACACTATATTCTAAAACAGAATTGTATTTTCCTATTTGTTTAATATTTTCCTTTTTTTTTTTTTTTGAAGATCATGCTTTTGCAGTTGAAAATTGATGAGTGGACTTCATTAGTTAGCTGTCATCATTATACAGGATTGGGGCAAAAAAGTATTGCTGTTCAGAATGTTAGCTATCACAGCTGCCAGTAAATGAAAACTTTACATACACTGAGAAAATGAAGATATCGTAGAACATTCATTCACACTGAAGCAACACTTTATCCCTCAAGAAATTTCAGACTCAGCCTTCAGTCCTAAAGACATCAACACTAGGGAGTGACCCTTGGCCTTCAGGCCAAGTGCTACAGAAYGACCACTGTCCGCACAGCTCATGRTTATGTTTCTCTTGACTAGACGTAACCACATCAGCACCGCTTACAGAGTTATTGTCTACACTGTTTATGGGATTTGAGCAGAGGATCTTGAATCTCACATCAGCCCTAAATGGTGCCTGATGGCTGTAGGACATGATTATCAGTTTAGCGGATGAGATGGATTTTTTTTCAGTTCAAAGTGTCCAAAATGTTAAGGTTGTGCTGCAATCACCAGGCTAGTACTTTTATAGCATGACACTGAGGCTGTGTGTTGTATACTCAGAAGGGTCTCAAGGAGGTGGGTGGGTGTATTTGAGGGCATTATCCCACAACCCACAACCCTTGTGGACAGCTGTATAGACAACCTGGTGCAGACAAAGCCGGTGCAGTGCTGTTCATACTGCCCAAAGGGAGTATTCCCTCCAGCAGAGCATCCCCAGAGCCACACCTGAGTTTTGTCTGAGTTGTTCGCTTTGAAGAGAGCCTGTGGTCAGGCAGAGGACTTTGGGATAAGCAGTGGGACTAACCCAGCATTAGACTGGGGACAAGGCTAATCTATACTGGCTGCCAGGTGTACAAGCAAAGCTGCTTCTTTCCCACCATTTAGAAGGAGTGGCTACACCTCAGTTTCCCTGCTAATCAGTAGTCTGCCTTTACTGTGACAGCATAGTTAAATATAGCTCTTTGAATAAATTAGAGAAATAACACACCTGCCAGGGTAAATAAACAAAATCCAGGGAAACAAATAACTCTTTCCCATTGGCTTCTGTGTCCTCTTTTCCTCTGCTCTATTCCAATTTTCCACCTGAAAATATTGATTTTGCTGAAATTACTTGTTTTTTTCCATTGGGAAAATTGAAATTAAATGTTTTGTGCCAGCTTGACATTCATTTACGCTGGCTGAGCTCCACTGGAGCCTCATGGGAGTTGTAGCTTGTGTACTTCATGTCCTCTTCCTCCCTGTGGGCTGGTCTTCCTGTCTGAACTACATCTTCCATAAGGAGAAACCCAACCACCATTGCTATTGAACAGTGTGTGCTGCTGTATCTCCCACTCTTGCTCTCTTTCTCTCTAGAAAGAGACATTTCTCCTTTTCCCAGAAAATTCTTTTTTTCATGGGGAAAACAATTTTTTTTCTACTTTTGCCTAATTTCTCTCAGCCTTATTGCTGCCAAGTCCACAAAGGCTTTATCTTCCCCCAGATATATTTTTCTGAGGGTACATTGCTCCAGACTGATAATGAGGACAGGCTTTGCCATACAGATCCCTTTAAAGGGATCTATAAGGGGTAAAATATAGGATATATGTATCTTTTGCATTGACACAAAAGGGTTTGGTAATATCAAATAAGATTTGAAAGAAGTTTGGATCACTCTTTGTATTGCACTTACCTTAAGCTTCAGGACTTGAGGAGAAAAGGGTAGAGAGACAAACATTTTCTCACTTGTTGGCAGAAAGAATTTTTCACCTTCGGGTAATCTGGCTTTCATCTGTTTGGATTTTTTGTTTATTTGCCTTTTTACATTTTGTACTGAAACCCTACAGGCTGGTCATAATTAGGACCGGTTATTGGTACACTGGTATCTCTGGTGGCAGTACTTCCACACGCATTTAGGGTGTTGCTTCTCACACATGCATGAATAACCCGTTATTGGATTTAGTGTCATAAGAATATTTTTCCAGGATTAGACTGGCAGGATTGCTTTTTGCCTCCTTCTGTCATTCATGGCATGGTTTGCTTCCTAGCCTCATCTGTGAACTTTCTTTATGAATAAATGGGTATTCATATCCTGCTAAGAGGTCCAAAACAAATGGGAATGCTCTTGTCCTCCTCTGCTCCCCTCACCCCAGTGCTTCCTTCAGTACTTTTAACCAATTTAAATCTTCTCTTTGCCATCTCCTGTAGTTCCATTTCTGCCACCAGAAACTCCCTCTTATTATTTACTATTGAAAATGTCTATACTGGGACTAGTGCTAGTTGCATTTTTTTTTCCAGAGAACCCCATTAAGTTCTGTATATTTTGGATAAGGATGTACTTAAGGTTATTGGTTTTAGGTATATTCAAGTGTCTGCAGCTTTTTGTGTCATACTATTTTTATTATTTTTCTCAGGTAAGCCTGGGTTTGGGGATTTTTTTTGATTTTRTTAAATCAAATTGAATTGAATCTGGTGACCACCATAGATATTAATCATTGCTTGGGAAACCCTGATAGAAGGAAGCCTATTCTCTGATCTCAAGGGATCAGAGAAAGTAGCAGAAAAGTAGCTCTGAGCCCTGGGTCAAAGCTGACAATAATGAAGGCTAGCTGTTGTTTATGAACGCTATTTGCCTGAGCATGGCTTGAATAAGGAAACCAGGATTTGTCCCTTAATAACATGGAATGATTGTGGATAGGGAATGGGTTGCACTAAAAAAAGCAATTTGTTTGTGATAAGGCTACTAATCTAAACAGAAGTTTATAAAACATTTTGTGTAGCAGTTAGAATAATAATTGTATGTATTTGGGAAAGTTTTTATTGTTCTCTGGTACCTTGACACTCAATCTTTTTTAGTCTCTTGCTCACAATATTGACAGCAAGACAAAAAGAAACATCTCACATCCCACAACTAATTACAATACATTCCTTAACATGGATCTTTCCATGCTCAGCTGAAATGCTTGCCTTGAACAATTTTAAAGCATACCTTGATAGTTCAAAAATTATTATAAAATGTTGATTTTGAACAAAAAGGCATGTAAATACTCTGTTGTTTCTTTAGTGATGGAACAAAAAAACTTTTTTGAAACAAATGTTTTTTACACTGAAACTACAATTTATGCTCAGCCTCTAAGCATGTGACATACGTACCTGGATGTTTCTGGGAACTTAAGAGAATTAGACAAAGATGAATGTTTGTCTGGATGTCAGCTCCAAACATTCAGGAAGTCCAAATAGATCCCCCAAATCACAGTTTGGCTTTAACTTAATGACATTTAAGGATAAATAAATAAATAAATGTGGAGGGATTGTGTGTATGTGTGTTTAGCGAAGGCAGAGCACATTTTACATTTTGTGTCTTTCTAGATGGGAGGGTTAGAAACTTCTGGAAGGAAGGAAGGGAGGGAGGGAAATATGGAAAAGATTTGTGTATAATCACATGGCTCTAAGACCTTTAATGATAGGGAAAACAGCAGACTCTAATAATAATCACAAAAAAATGGAGGATTTTTTGGTGCTATCCTTTATCCTGAACTACAGTCGTATAGTAAGATTACACATAGCATTGCATGATGCTCAGAAGCTGCGTTTACTCAAAGAGAGAGGAACTGCATCCTGTAAATGAACAGGACTTCCAAAGAAACCTTACAGGAAAATATTCAGGTAGAATTTTAATCTTTTATATATTCTTTCCAACTTCGTGTGTAGACAAACAAGATGTCCTTCAGGTATTGACCCCAGAGGCATAACATTCACTCAAGGAGGAAGAAACAGAGGTAGCAGCACAGAAAAGAGATAGGTATGCAAACTCAGTAACTCACCAAAAACTCTTGCTGATATAAAGTCTTGTTTTTGRCTTTTTATAATGTCCATATGTTTAGGCATATGTGAATTATACTATTGTGGTAAGCATTATAAATTTATCCAGGTTCTCAGGCGTGAGCACATAAGCACATTGCCTCTACCAGTGGGCTATAATGTGCGAGGAAAGCAAGCTATTCAGGGCTGTTGCTTTCATACCTGCATACATGGACACTGAGAAAACTCAGAAGGGCAGGGAGAGTGAAAGCACATGAATGTCACAGCTCAGAGGACATCAGCCTACAGGAGGAATTAATATACACCAGAGAATACTGCTAAACCACATAACTGGTTGAAAAGATATTTTTATCAGTAACAGGCAAAGAGAATCAATCCCTAACTATCCTTCAAGGCTGAGAGGGTCTGGACAGAAAATAGCACTTTAGGACAGATAAATCAGTAAATGCTAGTGATTCATCTACCAATAAAATTACACTTATTCATTCAGATGACGTAATAAAACAATAATAATTAAAAAAAAAAGATTGTGAAATCATGGACAAGAGGGATCACTGGAAAGTAATGAGAATGTGTTAATGGCATGCTCTGAAAACATTGAGACAAAGATGTTGCTATTTAAGAAAAGCCAGAAAATGTGCATATTATCTAACTGAAGCTTCCAAAGAAGTCTGGGCTGAGTTTACCAAAGAAAAACGTCAGATGTAGTTTGAAAAGGAATGCTAGGTAAATCAAGGTTAAAAGTCATTATTTGTGTGTTTTTCATTTCAATGGATACACTTTGGTGGATGTTCTACTCCCAAGATATTTCTGAGATTAATTAGGTAGATTTTAGAGAACTAGAAAGGTTTCAGAGTTTATAATGGATGATGTTTTAATTTGGCTCAGAGAATTTAAATTATACAATGAGAGATTTTGGCAAGGTTTTCAGAGAATAAAAAGAAAGAAGTATACCAAAGACTTAGATTAATCTAACAAATGTTATATGCATTAGATAGAGAGGGACTAATTCTTCACTGTTTTGAGCCCTAAGTATGACTTTATGTAATTGCAAGGAGAACTGTGATTTAATAGCAGCCACTTTAGACAGTTCTAAATAACTGCATGAGATATGAGACAATGTCAAATAAAGCTGAGCATGAATCACTACCCACCAATCCAGGTGAAACTGAACTCTGAGCCTCCCTCACACTAACACCACTTTGCAATGCCCTGCTGATACAAAGGCCATTATAGGGACTGAAAATATAATGTAGATGCTAGTGTAAATAAAGTCATTTGAATTTAATTTTTAATTTTTATTTTTTTAAATCTTTTTTCCTGTTTGAAATACACTTTATTTGTGTGGTAAGGTGGAATGGAAAAGTCTGGAATCCATCATTAAAATCTATTTAAAACTGCATGAATTCTAGACAGCAAACTAACAAAATGCTCTTTCCACAATGGGTTACAGAGAAATTATTTAAATAACTGCATGAGATGAGACAGCTCTATCTGTAAAAACAATTTATTTTAAGTAAAGTATCAGAACAAATCTGATATTGCCATTTCAGCACCAAACTGCCTCTCTCCAGCTATTTACAATGTAATTGCCATTCCATTCTCAGTGAAGTTCTGAAATACTTTCCTTTCATGCCATTTCAAAGAGTTCTAAGGGTTTTATGAAACTTCAAACATAGCTGCATTTGGGGGAGCGGGGTGTAGGAGGAAAAGCAACCAGCACCATTGCCCAAGGCCATAAGCTATGGGAGGCTATGTTGGATAGAAGTACAGTCACTCCATCCATGGGTGGAAGGAGAAAAGGAACCTTCCCACAGTGTCTTCCCGGTCTCACTGAGTAATCCTTGATCCCAAATCTCCATTTGTTCTAGAAATCTAGGGAAAAACACATAATAAAGCATCTAAAAAGAACATAAAAAGGCAGTCTCCATATTTTCTTATATTGCCAAATGTTATTTCTATCAAGAAATAAGTTAAATAATTGGTATGTTTAGAAAACAGATCSTTATCCACAATTCAGTGCCATAAATATTTCCAATTAACATTTTAGCATGAAGCATATGGTTAAGAACTTAGGTTCAATTCAAGCAGAACACCATTTGGGATTTAACTGATAGGTATTCAGTAAAACTCTACAGCATGTTTAGCAAACAGCAGCAAAAAGTGTGTGACCAATTTAATAAGCGTGTGCACTGGGAGTGGCTATAAATGTTTCTAATGAATACCCAACTACCCTTGTGAAATCAACATTTATGTGCTGCTCCTGTCTGCCCAGGTTTTTTAGCTCCCCCTCCACCTGCCTTCTGAACCTTGCAGTGTGTGGGTATTCACTGGCAAAAACAAAACAAAAGAAGCAAAAGCAAAACCTGCACTCAAGGGCAAGAGAGGAGCTCTTGCAGTTGAGCAGTCTGACAGAAAGGAAACGGGTTACCTAGTCACTACCTCTGGTTGGATTAAGGTATGCATGCGTGCACACACACACACRCGCGCGCACACAAACATTTAAATTTGCATGTAGGTGTGCGTTCAGGAGCACCAAAGCTGCTTTTGCCTCCAGAATTTTCCAGATCTTTGTTCTGACCTGTGGATTAAATTCGCAGTAGGAAGCTTTAGCAGTCTATAAGCTACGTTCCTGAGACATATATAAGATCAGAAAAGAGCCATGATCTTCCTTCTTTTCTGACCATAGCTGCTGCCTTTTGAGGGGGGTCCGCTATTGACTTTGAAAGTAAAGCAGCCTTTTCTTGAAGCATGTGACTGTGGAGGGGTCTATCTCAATTTCCTGGGCACCTGGGAAGTTGCAGTCAGTCCCTTAATAATGACAAAGATAGCCTGATCTAATTAATTTGAAAATTTTTGTATCAGTGAGGTTCTCTCTGAAGGGCTGGGAGTGGGGAAGGATTTAATATAGCCACTCTTTGCTAGATCTTCAGAKGAGGACAGCTGTCCGTAGACTGAGTTCCTTTGGAGACTACCATGAAAGATGTGTCCTGGATCTATTTCATTAGACCATTTCATGGTCTGTGGTATGTTTCTACAGTCTTGTTAATGGTGCAGTATTTCAATTACTTTGAATAATGGAGAGCTATTTTGAAGAGCTGCTGTTTTAGGGATACCACAGCAAAAGCTGGTGGTACTGGAGAGCTCAAAAGCATGGCAAAACAGTCTGTGAGTAGCTACATGCTGGGGTAGAGAAAGGAGAAGACTAAGTAGCTGTTGAGGAATGAGGCTGTGCTTTTCATTTTCATTGACATTAGGGAAAATGTTCCTGCTTAGGAGAAGAACTTAATCAATCAAAAAATGATTTTAAATACCTTTAAAATCGCTTGTTGTCTCGATCCTGTATGCTAATGCAGTGATTCATGTGGCTTCAGGACTGCAGGTTGCAATCAGTTTTTCCAGTAACTAAACACAATCCTTTTAACTAACATTCTGTAAAATCCACATTAAGAGGCTGCAAGCTTACTTCATTAATGTTTCCATTAATCTACCATTCAGCCAAAATCAGACAAAAGGGGTAGCAGGCATTAGTAGGCCATTTTATGCAGACTTTACCCCTTAAATTTCCAGAACACATCCTAGTAATAGCTTGGTGTGCATTGTTGCAAACATATCTGACAGCATTTCTAGTTTAATCTGATCAAAAAAAGCATATAAGCCAACAAAAAAAATCTATTTTGGGAACTGGTTCACGTCTAAAAATGTTCTGAAGTATTTAAACCATTTTCTTTTAGGGAAAAAATATGAGATATGGGTTGACAGGTTGTATGACAAGTTTTAGCCCAATGGGATTTTAAAAAGCTGATATATTAAATCCTAAAATCCAGGTTTATAACAGAAAGCCTTATAGGCTCTTACCTGCATTGCTAGCGAGAGCTTTTAGAATACTAACATTTATTTTAAAGCCTTTCAAAATGTTTTATTTTCAAAATTCAAACTTTAAAAATAGTTCTTAGTTTTCACCAAGTGCCAAAGATATATCATTGGGAATGAGATAAATCCCCCATTGAAATTATTCTTTGTAAAATTCATTATATTCCCCAGAAATATTTTCAAATAAATTCTTTTTTATAAAATTTGGCATAAGAAAATAAGCCTTTCTCTTCTGTGCTTATATTCCAGCTAAAGATCTTAGGAGTCTTTGCAAATGTTCATGAACTCAGACTCTCAAGAATTACATGGAACATATAATTGCTCTCATTTTACAAATGGAAAAACTGAGTCATACAGTGAAGGTGACTTAGGTATTGCAGACCTCTTTTTTTTCTATTCAGCTCTCACTATGCATTTCATTAATTACTTATTCATTGTCTCAGAGGTCATGTGAAAATGATTTATACCCCCATTCATCTAGGAGTTGAATTCTCTGAGTATGTTGATGTGGAAGATTTGGCCTGTCTACCATGTTTCAGGAGAGACACAGGAACATCCATAACAGACCCCAGAGTGAAAGTCTTGACTAAACAGTGTCTTCAACCAACAAATGCTCAAAGGTTGAGATTCATTCCACCTTGCTTGTGAGTGCCCAGACTTAGAGCTCAACTGTTCTGCACTCCTCAAGGTAGCAGAGGTAGATGGTGATTCAGGTCACAGGTGAAGGAGATCTTCAGACACAAGGTGGCTGTTTAAAAGAAAGACAATTTCATTTCTTTTTTTTTCCCCAGTTGGCTAGCCTGAGTAGCATCTCAGTGTGCTGGGGTGCAGTAGCTTTCTGTTTAGCACATTATTTTTGTGGATACAATACTAGTATTCTTTTTTCCCCTGTAAAATCATGCAAAGAAGACTAAGCATGCCACTGAGGGCTCTTGGGTCTGTTCATAGCCCTCATATTTCTCAATAGCATGATACCTTTATCTTTTTTTCACACCTCAAACTAAATCATGCATAGAGAAGTGGCAAAGTGAAGGATAGTATTCATATTATCAGTTCCTGGTTTTGTCTTACTTCTRAATGACATGAAATGGCTTTGACCTTCTTAGCTGCCATTTTGAGTATGTCACATTTAATTCTAGTGTAACAGTCTATGGTCTGCTTTCCATTTCAACACTTTCTACTCCTCACTCTCTTTTCAAACAGTCCCAAAGACTATGTTTTTACTACTAAATCAAACAGTGCAATGGCTTACTCAAGCTTTGTTCCCTGGCTCAAAAGACTTGAGCCTTCTTAAGTAGCTGTAAAGACTTTTTCTTAAATAACTAGAATCAAGCTCAAAAAAGAGAAGTCTGATCTCCCCACTCACTTCTGTGTGTACAAATATAGTTAACAACACAAAGATGGTGCATTTTCATTGTCCAGAAAGGCTGCACTGCTAGATTAATTCCATCTATACCCTGCAGAGCTGTGCCCATGTTAAGTGGATATTTGATTGTATTCAGCAATTGCTGCCTGATCATCAATGTCTGTGAATACATCTGTGGCACCACATAAAATTCTCCCTCACTACCAGCATTTCCAGCTATTGTAATTTCCCCAAAGAGATAGGAGATTTATTTTACCCAGCTACAGTACTTGAGAGATTTATCAGTGCTGGACATTGTGCAACTGCTAAATGACCCTCCTGGAGTATATGACAAACCAAATCTTTTCCCTTTCCCTTTCCCTTTCCCTTCCTCCCTCCCTCTCTCTCTCTCTCTCTTTTGTTAAGGAGACTTAAGAAAAATGGAAATATATGAAATTCTAAATTAATGTTCAAAGCATCACACCTGGACATTATGTTTCTTCAATGCTCCACTGTGGTGACATTCAGATGTATATTGTCATTACAATGCACTCAGGCATTTGGTGGATCATATGATGATGATCTGAATCTCATGACTTACAGTCAATGTGTCAGATACTCTGGTCACCAGGGATTTTTTTTTAAGCAGTGTCAGCCACTGAGGGATGTCAAAATGTTAAAAAGGCTGTGTCAGTGTTCCAGCCACAATAACAGAAATGTTTTCAGAGTTCCAGCACCTCCTGCGTGGTCACCAGTCAGCATCTACCTGTCAAGTGGCTGAAAACTTGAGGAATGGCACGATGAGAACATAAAAAAAAAGTCATTTCTAGAGAATGTGGGGATAGCATAATTTTTTATGGCTGTTTGAAGGGGATGATTTTTCAATTACAGGTTACATTTCTCTATTGTATGAGGGTTCTTCCTTTCCTAAAACATTGCTGAGAAACAAAAACTGTTCAAAAATCTAAATATATGCATTGAGTATTTATTTTTAAAACCACCTGGAACATGAGTTATATCAGCAGTTTCCCATTACTAAGTCTCTAAATATTGAGCAAATTGTATATGTGACTCTTTCACAAGAAATATTATTATTTTACACAGCACTCCTTCCACAGTTGTAAAATGCCTTTCTTGCATCCCCTTTTTTCCAAGGATTGTTTCATGCTGGTTATAAAATCTTCAAGCTGGGTTAAATTTGTTTGCAAATGCAACTGATTGCTCACACTAACTACTTATGCTATATGTTACACTCAAAATCTTGTTTATTGGCAAAGAGGAAGTATATCTTTATATGTATATATAAAACCAAGAATTTATTGTTAGTATAATCAAAATCTTAACATAATTCAAAAATAATTTTTAGTTTAGATCTAATTATCACAGGAAAAGAAATTAAGAGTAATAAGGAAGTTGGAATACTCCTATACAGAAAGTCTCATTAATAGTAATAATACAATGAAAACTATAAAACACACAGTTCTTAGCTTCTTTCTCTTCTTCTTGGTGTTATGGACACCCTTCCATCACTTCTCTGGGTCTCAAAGTCAGTAGCTTTGGACTGCTGGAGAAGGTGCAAGTCATCAGCCTCTGCAGTCCTTCACTGGCAGGAATATGGTGTCAATGTTGCTGGCTTCTTGTTCCTCACTCTAGAAGCCTTTGGGGGTCATTTTTACATGTTTGGTAACAAGCTTTTACCCTTCTCGCTTTCTTCGTTGGTCTGCAGCTCCATGCTACATTCAAATTAAGTAAACCAAATTAGCCATAGCCACCTGATCCACTAGAGGAATTGCTGTCATGGCTAAACCAAGTAAAACCAAGCTGCAGGCAGGTCAAGACAAGTGCAGACAGAGCAGGCCTGGCAAGCGTCAGTCCTGAGGCCTTGCAGGCTCAGTACAAAGYTTATGGCCTGCTGCTAGCAATGGCAATAACATATTACAGGGCTACACAGCTATATATATCTTATATACACAGTTACATATATCTTATAGGTATATCTTAGTTATATATAACTTATATGTCAAAGGGTGGTAAGAGAAAAACAGTCATTGTTTCAGATAGAGTGGAACTTAGATTTGCAGCAGCTTGAAGCAGGGTTGATTTTCACTCCTTTCAGTCTCCCCAGTGCGATATTGCTGAGGAGATGGATCAGGACTTTGCAGCTTATTCTGACTAGTTACTAGGATCAAAATTCCAAGAGCAGGCCCTTTACGATTTTGCATGTGCGTAAATCTTCCTACTAAACTGAAATGTGTAGCTGAGATCTTTTGTGAGACAAATTCAGAGGCATTGATGTAAATGCTTCTGAAGATTTTTATTTCTGTTCTGAATGAAAAGCACTGCTTCGAAATCTGKTACGTTGTACCAGAGCTGTGATCTGATTGAAGAAGCCTCAGTTCTGGTCATTTTATATAGCATAATGGCACCATTATTTCAGAGCAATAGGAACCATCTGGTGGCATTTCAGCTATGGAGGAGCTCTCTTTTCTAAGACAGAATCTAAAAGACTTCTTTTTGCAATAATTATGAGAATGATGCGGGCTCTTTCTTTCTTTTTTTTCTTTTTCTCTCCGTTTTTCTCTCGTTGTTTCTTTCTCTTTCTCTCTCTCTTTCCTGAATGTGGTAACTGATGTAGTAGATAATAAAATAACTTGTGGATTGGAAGATGGACCTGTGCATCTGTGGTTCCTGATGAACCATTTGTGACATTTCTTATTTCTGCTTAATGTATGAATTCATCCTGATCCCTGATGRGATTCTACATAGCATAAAAACATCCATCTTAAATAAGGTTTTTATGGAAACACCTCGTATCTCCTATCTAGTTGTTGCTAGCTGTTATCAGTTATGACTGAGATCCCTACGGATGTAAACGTATGACTTGAACTATTTTGATGCACTAAAAATGAATGTTCCTTGCTTATACCACCTCTCCATCTTGGAGTAAACCTGCTATTACTGGTAGGGGTGACATGCATTGAGATTAGCTCTTTCTCTATGTTAAACCAGACCCGCTATATAACATCTAAATGTTTTTGTCACGGCCTCATTTTGTTTTCTTTTCATGCTTGTTAAAATTTCAAAATAATAAGAAACAGCAACAAGAATATTATTCTTAAACCTGGCAGAGGTGAATCAGCCAAATCTGAGGCTGAAATGACAAGCACATCAGTCACTGACACAAACCAGCTGCCAGGCCTCTTTATATGCATGTCATTCAGTGAGATATCAAAACGTGGAAAATATAATACTGCTACCAACATTTCTTGTTGWATTAATGCCCAGGTGAGTTCTTCTGAAATGCTGCAGTTGTATCTTAGCAAAAACAAGAAGCAGTAAAGCATCATACTTATTAGGACCCAATTTGCCACAGCAGCAGTCAAGTGCTTCAGCCTCTCCCAGTGGCAACGGGGAGGGAGGACAGGGGATAGGGAAACTTAGATTAAATTCATAGTGCAGTGCACATTTGGAATTCAATATTGACAGCTCTAATTACACACRCCTTTCCACCACAAGTTCATTAACTAAGAGGAAAATGCTAGAAACAGCAGTATCAACTTCTCAAGGAAATAAATAAATAAATGCAGAGCCAAGCACTCCAGAGTTTCTGACCTTTCCCCTTCCTTTCTGACAAAGCCCCACATGTTTTTCCTTGCACTTATGTTTATTTTTCAAATTGGAAAAAAAGAAAAAGCAGGCTGGATATTAATCCTTCCTTCAAAATATACCTTGAAATGTTATAGGCATGATGCATGGTTTGAGTATTTGTCTAACTGCAGCTGTTTAAAAATGAGGAGTCTCAGCTACTCTTTAGGCTTCCTCTAAAACAGATGGAGAAAAGTAGGCACCTTGAGAAGCCAAATACCTTAGAATAGGCTAAACCGTTGCATGGATGTAATTAATTCTCTCCATTGGTAAAAAAGAGAACTTTGATGGTAAATGCTGGATGAGTGARTCCTGCCTCTCCGGAAGATACCACTGAGAAAGCATGAAGTTTACTACTTAGCCCAAGATCAAAGGAAGACCTGTAGGACATAGCCCTCCATACAGCCTAAGTAAAATTGCATATGCCAGCCATATGCCAGATGGAACGTCMTAACAAAACCGGATGCTACAGTCAGCTAATTTTAAATGCTTTTTCCACCAGAATAGAAATTGATAGAAGTAAATAATCAACGTATCCCAAGCCATATGTGAGACAACCCACTCAGTTGTGCTGCGATTCATAGGTTAAAGATAATGAGGGGTGGGGCTTTGTGTACAAGGGACTGTGCTCTCTACCAACAGCTTGCAAACTTTAATATTCTTGCAATTTTTTCACATCACTGCAGTGTTTCTGTGGCATTTCACTTTCTGAGTGCTTTAGCTTTCTAAACAATTTCCTGCAGCTTGAGCTGAATAGGATCCTGAAAATTACCTTTTCATAAATGAGAGAGAGTTCATTTCAGCCGATACAATTGTCTTAATTCCACCATTCTTTGGAAAGTTAAGGTTTATGGCCTAGACACTTGTAAAGCCATAGAAACATAATAAATTCTTTGCAGTATCACTTTAATTCATGTAATTTTGTCTTGTTTCACCAGATTGACCATAAATTTCTTGTAAAACCAACTTATATGTTGTACCAGCAAACACATTTTTTGCCAATAATCAAACCCAGGTAATTTTAAAACTCACCATTGTAGGTACAGTCCCCTGTCTTTCCTCTCTGAGACTAGTTCTGTATGTTTTGTTCAGATTTCTCATGCTAACCATGGTGAAGTTTGTTGGATCTTTGAACCCTTATGAGGTGTGAACATTTCTCTTTTTTTTTGAGCATCATGTCTCCACAGAGATTAATTCTGTATTTTGAGYGCCCACAGGCTAGGGCTCTGAGTAAGCTATGTATTAACTACTGCGAAATCTGGGTTGGTTCTACCATGGGATCTAGGGTGTGTAATTAGCATGAGCTACAAGGTAATGTAGCTCAGTATAATCGAATTGTGTAATGAACTACCTGTGATAAGGAAGTGTGGCAGGAAATCTTGAGGAAACAATCTCTGGTGCATTCTTCTCATGATCATGTGAGACCAAACAAGGGGAGCCCAAATAAGTCTGATGCATGCCTAGCATAGGGCACTAGGGCAAAGTGACCACAGGGAGTAAAGAAGTCCGTGTTTGATTCTTCCATTGAATAACCATGTAGTCAAGATTTCATTAAATATTGRGGTGTTCTAAAACTGCCAGGGGTCAACTCTCCAGTCGTTCAAATTTTAAATAATTTGACCACATGAATAGTAGTGGGACACAAGCTCCTTTCATACAGTCATGGAAACCATGATGCATTCTCCCAGTTGTTTTTACAGTATTACTTCTCTAGTGCCAGAATCAGTTTGAAGGATTTGTTTAGTAACACTAGTAACATGAATAATGTTTTAAAAGGAGAAATATGAATCAGTCCTTACTGAGATGCAAATCAGTACTTTATCCACTGATACGGCATGAAATGCATATGTCATTTTTCTCTTTAAACAAACTGTAGAACTTTACAAACTAGCAGAACTTTCTACCTTCAAAAGCGTCCAAGCATATGTWATATCTTTAGAAAACATAATACTTTTATAGACATCATGAATATTTTTAATATATATATGATTCAGCTCCTCACAGCTAGTTGCAGAATTCAGCTGTTACCATGCAGACTGCTATAAAGATTACTACAGTCTTTGCTGTATCACCTACTGACAATTTCTTTTTGTCCTCACTCCAGACGTTATTCATTACAAAGCACATTCTCTCAATAGGTGCATTAATGTTCTGACATGCCAAAGACTATTCTGTTAAGACAGTCTGATATTTTGCGAAGTGATGCTATTTTTTATTAAAAAGATCGAGCATCACTTATCTAGCAGGGGTCCGTATTTTGTTTATCTGCCAGTCTTGCTCTTATCTATCAGGCACAAAGTATTTGACAAGGAGCATTCAAACAATTCTCATCAATTACTTTTCAAGTTAGATGTCTAGAGTTGTGTTTCTGGCTGCTGCTGCTGCTGCTGCTGCTGCTGCTTCTTCTTCTTTTTTTTTGGGGGGGGGAATAGCTTGTGTCTGTAAATAAACGTATGGCAGCTGAAAAGCTCTTATGTTCTGGCCATTTGCAAATGATGGGGAAATGCTAAATTCTTTCTAGCAACAAGTAATTAACAGAATTGTATCCTCAGTCTTCTGCCTAAGTGCTTGTATGGCTACCCTTTTGCTTGTTTCCAGATAAACCACCTTCTTTAACAGAATGTTTCACACGATGCTGCAGTACCGGTTGATATTTATCAGATGGAAGCACTAGACCACATTTTCTTCCTCAAAGCAAATAAGTACAGGAGATCTAGAAAGTCATCTGGTTTATCTAGCTCATACATGATAGTCAAGTCCCTAAATGTTATAAAAATGTCCTAACCAGTTGCCTCATTCCACATCCATCAGGCATGCTGGGGGCTATAAGGAATATGAGTACTTGATAGTTCTGGTTTAATAGAACTTGTTGGTTATATGGTGTAGAACTGTTCTCTGAATGGATGCTCTGTCTCCAAAGTAAATAATATGATCATAGTTCAGAATTTCTTGTAAGCAACCTTTGTATGAAATGTCTGCTTTTGAGTGTTTTTTTTAATATACATTTTCTAGAACAGAAAATGAAAGATAAAACCAAAAGTTTGTGCAGTACACTCAAAAAAAGTCTATTCTAATATTTGCAGTTTTGTTTATTTTTATATAATTTGTATTTAAAGAAGTTAGCTGAAATGTGAGCAAATCCCAGATTCAAAGTTACAACAGCTTTATATTTATCCTCAGGTTAGATTTTGTTTCAGCAAATCTTCACATGTTTTCTGTGTGCTCTTATAATTACATCAGTAGTGCCTAGTAGTGCTTTTTAAATATGCAAAATTTATCAGTGATTAGTAAACATCTGTTACCAGGTCTGTTGTAGAATATTGTCTCTTCATCAAGCCAGGAGGATTGCATTTAATCTGTTCCAATGGCCCAGAAAATTAAAGGTATAAGAACTTTTTAAAAAGATTTTGTTTTCTTGTTCATAGATTCATTTACATTTGTTATCATCTGTAAAATAGTTTCTCAGTAGATCAAATCTTCAAATGTTTAAATTGATATAGTATTATGTTGACAAATGCTAGCTGATGATTCCTCTAATCTTTCAAGACCAGTGGGGGATAATTTTATTTTCTGTACAAGAAATTAGCTGAGGTGAGAAAGTGAGAGGGCGCTATTGATCCTGCATTAGCTATATCTGACGCAGTGTGTTTTCCATGTCACAGGATGTCCCCACCATAACCACAGCACTACCCACATTCTCAGCACCTGTGTCAGACATGGGTGCCAGGGTTAAATGCACAGACAGATCTGAAAAGTATGTTTTCAAAAGGTTTCTGTGAAGGACCAGAAGACATCAAGAAAAATGCAAGACCAGATAAATCAATTCACATTTGTTGCTTTATGTTGCTCTAGTGAAACAGCCTAGCAGTAAACTCTGTTTAGAGTTACTGAAATAGGTTTATAGCTGTTTAACAGTGAACCTGGTCCCCACAATTACAACATTTCAAGTTTTGAAGTGAACYATATGTTGATAAATGCTCAGATACTTAGATTCTTTGTAGCCTAACAGACACACCAGCTGTATCTGGTTTCATCTTGCTCCAGTGACAAACTCATGGGTCTCAATTTAGCTAATCATCTAAGCACGGTCTTATGTCTTCTTTAAGCATCTTGTTGAACTTGAGTAATGAATTCAAAACTGAAATTCCCATCCTCTGAGTGTTTTTACCTAGAAGCCCCAATGAAGTTCATGGAATACTCTTTGGCAACAGATTTCGTAGAAGGAGGGGAGTATAGTATAATGTGTACACCCCCAATCTTTCTGAAGGACCTAGTGTCACAGACTTTTATAGCCATGGGATGTCCCACAGGTAGATCCCACTTGTATCTAGCACATGTAGCACAGCTTTGAGTCCTGCGTGGAAGCCACTATCACTTTATGTGGGCAAAGATGATTGTGCCTGAAAATTCCTGTTGGTGCTTTTGGATTCTTGTTTCTATGATCGATTAAATGTATGAACTTAAGGGTTTTTTTCATCCTTCCAAATACTGTTAGTTTATTTCTTTCACCTTCATATGCATAGTCTGCTAACAATTTAAGAGCACATGTGCATTGGGCCACAACTCAGTTACCTGTGCTTACCTTATCTTTCATTTTAAAGTCAAATTACTTTCAGCTACCCCACTAGCACTCTTTATATACCTCATGCTAAATACAAATAGTTATGTACATTTAAATGGACTATATTTACCCTCACTAATTCCTCTAATCCCTTGTGAAGTAGAAATCTCTCTCTCTTTTTTTTTTTTACAGATGTGAAAATGACAGAGAGATTTATTAATTTTGATTTCAACCATAATGCCTTTATAATACATGCCAGACAGTCAGCTTGGTCTCTGGGCTGAAAGGTGTAGACCAGACTATGTCTTCACTTTTTTTTGAGTACAGAACTTAAGAACTCTTCCAAACTTCCTTTCCAAGGGAACTTTCCAAGGGAAGCTGATTTACATGTGATTGAAATTCCAGAAAATGATATGCAAAGTGGAGGGCAGAAGAACTTGGACTCTGGATCAAAAAAGGGGGACTGTGAAGTTGTCGGTGAAGTAGTAACTTCAAGGGCTTCAAGTGCATAGCTCCAAGATTTATGTGTCATTTGGCATCTAAGTAGCTTGACATCCAAGCTGAGTATGTTCAGGCTGTACCTCCTTCTGTCTACCCTCTTGGAGTGCCTAACAGTCTAGATATTCCCAGAGCATGTCTACTAGAAAAGACTTCACATTAAAAACAACAAGGATGGGACAAGTTCATGTGTGTTTATTTCTGAGCTAACCAAAGGATAAGGAACTCATTTGTCATTTGCAGAACCCAAATCAAGCCTCTGTTTCATTTGATAGACAATTACTTAGGAAAAGAATAATTTTTGCATAAAACAGATTGAGAACCACTCATCTCAGATAATCCAATAGCTTGGGATAATCTCCAGGGATCTGATGAGACTTAAATTCAAGTCTTTGGTCCACATCAGGAAATTTACAAATACATTTTCTTAAGTCTTCTAGATTCAACTTTCCAGATCATTTGCCAAGTGAGTAAAGTGGGACATACTAGAACAGGGAAGGGTATCAGTGTTTGTCTTGTCTTTCAGGAGAAAATGGTTATGTGAYTTAGTTATCTAATTTCAGTTTACAGTTTACATCTGAGAATGTTGAGCTGAGATAAACAGTTCTTTCCAGCCTCAAGTTAAGAAACCCATGCATCTTCTAAACTTAAGGCTTACCTAGACTCTTGCCATTTTGGAGTGTCTAACTTGACGGTTACCTGTTCAGCATGATCACTTTTAAATGTTTCATTTTAAGGTTCCAACTTTGGTACCTGAAAGCTGGGTATTATGACATGTCTGTTTCTTATAGGTTTTAGCCCAGCAGGAATTTTCATGAAGCCCTCCACATCCTGTTATGATGGCAATAACAAAATTCAGTTCTTTTGTTTGAAGCCAGTGTCTTAACCTCTTCTTAGATTTTTCCTACTCTGTGTATTTCTGTCTCTGTAATAGAGCTAGCAAATGCATTTATGTCAGCTACAATTTCAAAGGATTATTGCTGTTCTGGTGTCTTTGCTGTAAGTGTGTTTCAAACAAAATAATAGGCTGTTGACCTTGTTATGTTTGTGCATGCATGAAGCACGTCAACAGTAACAAAACTCTGTGGTCTGTTTGGATTATAAAAGTGAACTAAAAATGAGATTATCCCACTGACTTGTAAAAAAGCTGTCACACCTGCACATTTGTCATAAGTGTCTTGTCCCTGCTAATTAAATTTTCAATGTAAACCCAGCAATTTAAGGTAAAAGTCTCAGCCAAGAATTATAACCTTATTCAATTTTAATTGTTTGAAATTTAGAAATAGATTTGGATGTTTAATTCATCTGTACAAAATTTGCAGCTTTATGGATCTATTCAGTTAAAAAAATAGAGTATTTGTTTTTTTTCTACATATAACTGTAACCATATATAATGCATACATATATGCTTATACAATACAGGTTTCTCTGATTTAGTTTCAGACTAGTTTGCTCTCTCCTTCTTCATTCTGGTAATGCCTTAACCTTCTCTTATTAGCACGCCAAGAGTCCTTTTTCTCTACCATGTGTGCTTTTCTTGAGGTCATGACAGGTCATACATCTCCCTTGAAAGATATGGTTATCAAAGCATCAGCCATCTAACAGAGATATGTTGTAGCCATGGAACAATTTAAGTGTGTCACTATCATAACCCATTGATAAAGGTCAACACCACCATGGTTTGTCTCACATCAAGATCACAGTCCCCAAGCACTCTATTAGCAGTCACCTGGTTTGGCTTTCACAGTCCCTGGCAGAGCACCTAACAGAAATAATTAACTACATTGTTAGAGAGTCCCCTTGCATGCATTTGCTCTGAATGTTCAGGTTGAACAGTGCCAATTTTTCTTCTGTTGATATTTAACTATAAAGATACTTTGTCTGAAATATGCAGTATAAGATTTTTCAGCTTCTCACTAAAGGTCAGTTTGATCAATTACATTATAAAAAGGGGGTGAGAGGAGAATGAAACAGCACTTATTGTAAATCCTAACTGTGATTTATCATAAGGTGGCTTGCATGTGTGAACATCACTTTACTTACTGCCCTTACATAAGAGAATTTTTTAATATATTGAATTGTGCTATTTCTTAGTAACATTTCCAGGCGCAAATGGAGATAAAGGTAGCTAATTAGGTATATGTATATTTTCACTGAGACAATTAAATATCAGTAAGGTGATTTTTTCTCTCTTTTCTTCTTTTAATAATCATAGATTTCATGTGGCATTCTTTCTGAACCTTATCCTACTAAAAAGGATTTCAACATGAATTCTGAGCAAAAACTGAAGTGTGAGTACAAAATTGCCCTCCGAAAAATTTTGTGGTTGTTGAAAACATGTTCTTTATGAATTCGGTACAACACTTGACTAAGATATCACCATATGGATTGGTCAGAATTTGGATGAGAAATCTATAAGAAAACCTCAAACTGAATAGCAAATTGTATGCACAATTAATCGGATGTTTTAGAGTAGTAAAAATATTTCAGTAGAAAAAAATTCTTTTTAATGAGATGTGGCAATAATATCTCATGCATTTTTTAGCCTTTAAAGAGTTGGTGACTCTTTTCCCAATAGCTTATAAGCTATTCTTACTATTTTTACCATATTTCAATAGAAGTACTTTCTGTTTGCTAAAGGCTGTCTACTTTGCTTATTTCAAATYTTCTTATTCCTTGCTTGGCAATTGCATTCATCTTTAGGGGAGAAAAGATATAACACTAACAGGAGTGAATAACACTCTTCTTGGTGCACTGGTGTTGAACAACTGCCATAGTCTGTACCAGAGGTATTTGCACTTCAGTGACGAGTGAAATGAACAAGATAACTAACATAATCACTTTAATTCATGCATTTGTGTGTCTGGGTGTGGTTAGTGAAGACTGCTGATGGGTTATTTCAGTTTCTACCTTTTTTTTTTTTAACAGAACATATTTTAAAACTGAGGAAAGTCAGAAGTGCAGACTGCTATGAAAGGTGAAGGAGGAAGAGGCAGAAACTGATATTTAGGTAGAAAAATGATGTGCAGCCCACCGGTGGTAAAGATGAGGAGTCTGACTAGGTACTGATCTGAAAATTAAAACAGTGCTCCTGGGCTTTTTAGTTAAACAGAAGTCTGTGTTTCTTGTAGATAAGTTAATAGCCTAAAATGRGGAAAAGTGCACAACTTCACTGTGCCTTAGGAGAACAACTTTCAGTGATAAGGTGTTCTAGGTAATGAATATATGTCAGTCACGTTTAGTCTACAGATAGTTCTTGCTTGTATTTTACTGTTCTTCGCTTCTACCTACTCAGCTTTGAATTCTAACTCACAACGAACAATACATTGTGTTTGAGTTGGGAATTTGTGAATGTACTCTACAGGAAAGTATGGCCCCTTCCTCTGATTCTTTCTGTAACATAATCTGGGATTTGAACTGTACTTTTTTAATGTATAATACTGTTGCAAGGCAGCCTCATCCAAGTTAGTGTCACTCTATTGTACTGTACAGAAACATTCACAAACTGTAACTCCAACTTCAGAAAATCACAACTTTCAGGACAACTTTTTGACTGATTGGAATTAGTAATTCATGTCCTTAAACTATACCTTGACTGTGAAGGCTGCAGATTTGTTTAATGCAAATGAAAGTTTAGCATTGGCTCTAATCACTTGATTCCAGGGACAGAGGTAATAAGAAAAAGAAGAAACACACATGCACAGACACACACACTTATGGTTTCCTAAACAAGATTTTTCCCTGAAAAAGGTAACATTACATCATAGGATACTCAGAATCACAGAATCGCTGAGGTTGGAAGGGACCTCTGGAGATCATCTAGTCCAATCCCCCTGCTCAAGCAGGGTCACCTAGAGCACATTGCACAGGATTGCATCCAGGCGTGTTTTGAATATCTCCAGAGAAGGAGACTCCACAACCTCTCTG
>NW_020447753.1:0-24887 GCF_003343035.1 Apteryx rowi | reverse complement strand
TAGAAGGCTATCAGATTGGTTAGGCATGATTTCCCCTTGGTGAAGCCATGCTGACTACTCCTGATCACCTTCTTTTCCTCCGCATGCTCAGAGATGGCCTCCAGGATGGGCTGCTCCATCAGCTTTCCAGGGATGCAGGTGAGGCTGACTGGCCTGTAGTTCCCTGGGTCCTCCTTCTTGCCCTTTTTGAAGACTGGGGTGACACTGGCTTTCTTCCAGTCCTCAGGCACCTCTCCTGTTCTTCATGACCTTTCAAAGATGATGGAGAGTGGCTTAGCAGTAACATCCGCCAGCTCCCTCAGCACTCGTGGCTGAGGATGCTGAGAATGTCAGTAATTGACTGTGGGTTCATATTTTTGTTGTGTTTTCTGCAGCATTCCTGAAAGATTACATTATTAAACCTTCCTCACAGTCATAAGGGAACTTATGGAATTTCTTTTTCTTTTTTCCATATCCCTAAAATGAAGAATGTGAAAGAAAACCTGTTTCTGACAAGAAGCCTTATATCATTTTTAAGTCTTTTCATATATTAAAGCCAATGCATTATAGAAACATAAGGCACTAAAATAAAATTAATCATTTTCCCTTATAGGAAAAGAAGAACTGAAAAACATTTTGAATGAAAATGGAGAACAAGACAAATGCATGGCTGCATTTTTTTGCTTTCACTAGGAAACATTTGATTGGCCTCATTTTACAGAAAAAAATAAAGAAAATCACCCAGATTTTCAGGATGGTTAGAATAAGAAGCATTATTTCTCTTTCTTATATTGCTGACAAATAAGTCACCATTTGCTTTCTTTTTTTTTTAAAGGAACTTAGTTCAGTAACGTTATGTCTATAAGACAGAACACAGGAGCACATCCTAGTTGCCAGGTCTCTGTGCCTGTGCTGGGCACATCATAAATCCACAACAGACTGGCACATGCATATGAATCCCTCCTCTGTGCCATGGTTTCAATGTAGAGAAATAGTATGCATATGGATAAGGCTGGAACTGAGATGCACAGTGGCCATGTCTATACTGCTGGGTAAGAGAGGGTTAGAAACACCACGTGGTTGAGGATTGGCTTGTGTCCACATTACTTAGACCTACCCCTGTGTTAGCAGATTTCTCGTGGAGAGACAGGGAACAGTATAATAATTCAGCAGTGTGGATGAGCAAGAATCTATTGCTCAGGTTCACCACCTGGACTGTTTTTGTTTAGCAGTACAGATGTACCTTCTGCATGGTCTGGATGCAGTTAATCAGAGATGGGTCACAGCAGGCATTAGTAAATATAGCCAAAGCCTAAGATCTGGCCGTATAGAAGAAGGAATAGGAGTCTGGTTCAAAGATCCTAGAGTAAATATCTGAAATATAATTGGTTTGGACCCCAACATGTGCAGAGATAGCACACAGTTTCTTATAGTTTGTATTGCATTCATGTATGAAAGTCCTGGCTTAGAGTTAGCCAGCCTGGAGTTCTGAAAGCCATGGGTAGGGTCAGTGCGATGGGTACCCAGGGAGCAAGGGAGATGTGAAGTAAGAGCTTAGACTCTTAAGGTATTCTTAAATTCTCAGGCACTTATCTTCAGGCAGGCTTAGGAGCTGAGCTGTCAATAAACTGAAATCATGGTCTCTGAAGAAATCAGTCTGAAGTCAAATCACCTCTGCACATGCTTAAAATATGCTTCAGTTTCAATAGCTCCACCAAATTCAATTAAAAATGTCCTCCTGCAGGTAGCTATGTGGCTTGTTGAAATCATTCTTTAAATAACCTCAGTGAATCTGAATATCAAATTTACAAGCCTGATCTATCAAATCTTTTTTGTCTGACCTGGTTCTGTGTAATTGGGGATGTGATAGGTGGATGTTGCGGGAAACTGCATCTCCTCTGAGCCTGCAGACAGCTTCCTATCAGAAGTTTTTCAGCATGCCTCAGTGTTTTGCCTATCTCTTGGTCCCCTTGCCTCTGTGCTCTTTATACTGCTCAGAAAATAAAAAGGGGAAGGAGAGCTCTCTCAGAAAGGGAGCCAAGGCATCTGTTCCTGAGCAAGTAATGATATATGATRTAAAGGTAGCACTGGTGTACTTCCTGCCATTGCTCCTTTGCCCTGAGCAAWATGAGAGCATCTTGTGAATGTGAGGAACAGTTACTTTAAATTATGTGTTAAATTATGCTCTAAATTACGCACATTTATCAGACTTAGCTGCAGGCCTGTTCTCCCTCTTCTTCTGAGATCAGATCTTAGCACAGGTCAGTCAGACCTAAAATCTCTTCCCTTAAGCAGAGCTCATCCCAGTATAATCCCCTGAGTATTTAGTCAACCGAGGTTATTTTCTTTACAATGTCAATACTTTTCTGGGTTTTTACAAAGATAGCTAGTAGCACTTCCTTCTCTTGGGGTTGAAGATCATGGGAATTTTCCTTACTTAATCCATTCAGTTTTCTTTTGAGCAACAGAGCAGTGCTATGAAATCAGAACTCAGCATAAATCAACATAGTTAAACAATTTTATGAAACACTTAAAGGAAGTAGTTACATTGCATGTAGTCTCTACGTGTATGTGATTTTCCATGCTTCTCTGTACAATGCTTCTGGGCTTAAATTTAGTCATTATTTCCTGTAATAAAGTACTTTGAATTTACAGATGAGATAAAGTCCGAATTTTTAGAACATAAGTTATACAATAGTAATAACTTAAGAGTCTCTCCCTAGAAACTTAGCAATCAGTGGGATTTCTCCAGGCTAGGATATCTGTTATCTCCTTCAGTGATCATAGCAGTGGGTTGTGGCAGCTATTCTGTGAGTAGCTCTGGATTCTCTCATGAAGCTGATACTATCTTTGGGCTCACTACCTGCAAAAAAAGGATTATTTGTTTCTAACCAGTTTTAAAAATGAAAAAGGCACGGAAACCTCTTAAATGTCAGTATCATAACAAAAAAAGAGTTTTTTTTCTTAAACTACAGTTCTGAAAGTCAACTATCAACAAAATTTACTATACATGATTTGAACAATTTTTTCTGAGTTTTCAAATTAAAATGCTTTCTCTGAAAGACAAATATAATCTGCTTTGTAATTTAAAGTCCTGGATGATATCATTAGGCCAAATAACATCTGTGATTTCTTCAGGGAGAGTTTAATCAGTTTGTTGTGACATGGTACCAGGAACTCAATTGTGATTGATCACTGCTGCTCAAGAACTGGCCAGAAGGGAGACTAAGCAAATCATTTCAGTAGTGCCTCTGAGTTGCACAACCCCAGACAATGACAGGCCTCTTGAAGCTGGCAGAATTATTACCAGCCTGCAGGAATGGAAAGGATTCCAATTCCTCTGTAAATATTGCCTTTGGCATGGCCAGGGGAACTTCCGTTATGCCATTATTCAGTACATTGGTTCCCAAGATTCGATGGAGGTAAAATCGACCAGCTCTCCAAAGCCACCTTACCACTAGAGCTGAAGTGTCAGTGACTTTTCATGAAAATTTACAAGCATTCTTTCTATTGAAAATAGATTTTCTGCAGTCCCACTGGTACCTGTATCCACCACTTTTTCCTTTTCATAGACTCTTTGGATAACCAAAGAGTCCTTTGCACTCATCTATGTGTGACCAGCATTATACTCTGGCCATAAAATTTCATCAGTGATGTCTATATTAAGTCAATAGCTCCTGGCTGATCTAGAAAACACTCTTTAGAATGACTTTTGAATCCAAGACATCAAGTCATTGAGTTAATCAAGAGTCCACCAAATGCCTATGCAAGTTATTTTAGTGGCTATCTGCCTTTTTATTATTTGTATAGTGGTTCCCACTTTCAGTTACTATGCTTTGTTATACTTTTGCCTTCTACATTGTGCAGAAGCCTTTAATATACAAAATCTTTTCTGATGTAACTATTCATAACAACCAAAATCCCTGMAGGGTTTCAGCTCTGCTCGCCAGCATATACTATTATCTGTGCCATCATACCTTAACCAATATTGTTACCAGCGCTGTAAAATGGTTCGCTGCAGGCTCCCTGTTTTGAGATGACCCCAGATCATTATACTGCAGAATGCCTTCTGCAGAGGGAATCACAGTCTCAGTGTTTACCCCAGGTCCCTCTGAACCTCTGTGTGTCTCTACAGGATACTACAGTCACCACACCATTTTGCTGGCAGTGATCAAATCAAAGTCTTTTTCTTTTTTCAGGAAATTTAACTGAATTGAACTTCTTTAATTGCTCATTGAAAACATGTTTTCCTGATTTCAAATATTTTTTTTTTCCTAAGCCTTAATTATCCCTTTTTCTTCTTCTTCTTCTTCTTCTTTCTTTTTTAAAATGTGGACACTAGAACCACATATAATATTCTGATAATAGCCCTTCTAGTGCTGTATAACAGTTTTCTATTTCTAGTATTCACTATTCCTTTGCTTATGTATCTAGGGATCCCATCTGCTTATCCAGATGTCATATTGAAGTAGGAGCTCATCACCATGAGCTATTTAGTTTTCCCAATTACCCCTTTCCCAAGTCATTTATTTTTGAAATATTGTCCTTTATTCTTAGTTCTTTTTCTTGAAATGGTACAAAGGAAAAGCAGGAACAGATGAAGGATAAGAAAGGCCAGTGAAAAGTATAAATATTGAAGCATCTTATTTTAAAGGCTATTTCAGTCAAAATATTTTGGAGTGAAAAAAAATAATTTTCAAATCTAGGAAAGGTGAATCTACTTATGAAGTAAAAAGCTGTACACTCTCACTTCTTCCCCAACTGATTTAGTATATGTGTTTGGGAGCTTAGAAAACTTTAACAGTAGGACGTCTGTGATTTTCCGCTCTCTTTTCTGCAGGGCAAGTATTCAGCTGCCTCTGCCACCTCCTTCTTCTCTTAGATTGTTAATTTTACATAATACAATATGTTCTTATGTATTTAAAATACATAACTTTCTATGCATTATAAAAACTGAAGCCATCTCAGTGAACATTGTGACTGGTCTGAAATGAAATGATCCGAATGGATTCCAACCAGGTCTCACTGGAAAAGAGCAGCTTTCAAGCTCCCTACTGGAAGCACTTACAGAGGACAAGAGGAAGCCATAAGTCAGGAGAACTGCTGGCAGCAGATGGAGAACTAAAACCAGGATCAGGGTGAAAGAAGATTCTGGTAACTCATCATCACTTTTGTTAATGCACATTTAGCTTTGAGATGATTGTTTGTCATCATATAAAGAAAACCAACAGGCATCAATGAGATCATGCCAGGGACATGCTCAAAAAAATTTTAGAAGAGTAGTAATATGGCACACTAAATTCTGAAGCAATGGTAATAAATACTCTAGAAGACCCTACAGAGATAGACAGAGAAAAGACGTAGAAGYAGGGAAAAAAAAGAGATTAGCTAAACTTTTCATAATAGTTAAATTAAAATGAGTGAAAAATACAGCAAAATTTGATTGGGTTGAAAGAAGAATAGAAAAATGTCAATATTGCAGACATCTGTATTTCATTAGATGAATCTTATCCTTTATTTCTCATCTTCAAATTGGACACATTCCATTCACATATTACTTCAGTAGCTTTCTATCCATTTATTTCCATGATATTCAAAGCTAAATTTCTTAGAAGTTATTGATTAGATGACCCCTTATGTTTCCTCACTGAATGAAGTAATACTATTGGTGCTTAATGAAGAAATGTAGAATTTGTGCCTTTATAGTTCGACAGCAAAATCTCTCTTTCAAGAAGACTTATTTGTAAATGCCCAAATTCTCTGAAAAAGTGAGCTCAGCATTTGGTATAAACTTTTCCAGGTTGTGAAATGTTAGTTGTGAAGACAGAGAAAAAGAACAGAAATGGGCAAGTGAGTGAGTTTATGTGTGTTTGGCAGCTAACAAAAATACTGGCAACAGGAGTTTGTCTATGTCAGAATTCAAATGAATACCTAGGAAAATATTTTCCATCGTGGACTAGATCCAAAGCCCATTGAAGTTGATTTGATAGTTTTCTTATTACTTCACGGAGTTAGGGAAGCACCTTGTGTACTTAGTGCTATTAAAAAAAAAAGATCATCAATTCCCTATGTGGCTAGATGTGATATATTATATATGGTTTTGACACATTTTGGATCTCCTTCAGATGAAAGGAGATAAGTAAATGTAAATTATTTACATTGTCATTATACCTATTTAGTTACTTGAACTGAGATTGGCAGCTTTTCAATAACTTGATTCCTAAAATAAAATAAAAATTTCCCATAGAAAGAAAGCACAATAAGTGAGCAAGTGGCTGACATGGAAGAGATTTTTGGTAGAATATGTCAGCCACAACATCTTATATGGAACCAGAGAAAATGGATTAGAAAACAGGAATAATTTTATTTAATCTACTGGAAGTCATCGGAATCATGTGGAGCCAAAGGCCAAGAGGCCCCAAGGAATAGATAAAAAAAAGCTGTTGTTAATAGAATGGGCAGATTAAAGAATGATGACCTTTAGAGAGCAAGCAAGAGAGAGAGAAAGGAGGAAGAGAATACACCAAGTGATTGAGTTTTTGAGGGAATTCATGTGTGTTTGGCAGCTAACAAAAATATTGGCAATAGTAAGTAGAACTCTGAAGCTAAGGCTGGCAAAGAGGAAGCAAAAAAAAAAAAAAAGATTAGCTCTTGGCAGAGAAGAGAAAAGGAAACTGAGCCTGTCATCTGAGAATAGACTGGCAAAGAAAGACAAATCWGTTATGTCAATGAGCAAGGCTTGATGCCTGAAGGTGCAGGTACGGGTTTGAAAGGATGAAAGACATGGATAGATATACCTGATTAGAAGGATAGGAGGCCTACAGTAAAGTATGGAGATTAGAGTCGAGTGAGAAAGTTTATCGTTTTAAAGTAACTAGCCAGCAAGTTGTTTGACCTGGAGCAGAAAGAGACTATAACTCTTTAGAAAGGGAAAAGTGAACTGAATAGGGAGAGAGATGTACGTGTAGTGTGAAGTGAACAGTGAAACCAGGATAGAAGACTGAAGACAGGCAAGCGGGAGTGGAGAGATCCGAAAGCTAGAAGTTGGAAAAAGAAATGAAAGCTAGGGGAAAGCCTGGCAAGCTGAAGAAAAGTCAAATTTTGTTGCCTGGTGCCAGACAACAAAATAGTTGGAGTTCTCAAAAATGGAAAGAAACCCGTGTAAATAAGCTTCAAGACATAGACTTTCAAGCAGTTTGGTTAACAAAAGATGTGCCAGTCTTGAGGGGAGAGAGGGACTCCTCAGGATATGGTCATTGCAGAGACAGGGAAAAAAAAAGAACCAAACAAATATCACAGTGAAACACTTGTTCTACCTTCACTGACCTGTTTTATAATCTACTTAGAAATTGCAACTGCCACTCATATGGCTTCAAGAAGACATTACATCTCATATGCCTTCCGGCTCATCTATGATGCAACATCTACTGTCTTTAAGACTATCCCTTCACCAACCAAAGGTTAACTTTCTGAAGTCATCTAAGTGTTATTATTATTTTAATATATGAGCCGGAGTGAATGGTTTATATCTCCCATGAGCTCTTAAAAAAACCCCAGTGTCATAAGTATGCATATTGTGACTTGGAAAATCTCCAAAATTAGCTGGACTGAGGGCATAAAAGTACCAAAATGATTTATCATTCTCATAGCAAGACAGGGTTTTTGTGTATGTTATTTTTGCACTAAGCATTACAGCATTTTCCCACTAAATAATGACATGCACCTTTGCAGTCAGAATGAAGTGATTTCTAAGGAGCTTAACTCTTAAGTGTTGCCTTTTCAGACTGAGAAGATACTTGGAATTTTGAAGTAACTTAAACAAACACTTCATAAAGAAATCAGCTTAATGATGATTACTGTCTTGCTTCTGCTGTATAAACATTCAGACTTTTTCAGCCATATCATGAGGGATTCAGTGTGCTTGACATATGCACCTAATCAGTTAACAGGACCACTGGAAACCCATGTCCTCCTGCAGCAGCAGATGGAGACTGCACACTAAAATAGTGCTGGAGATCTTTATCTGGGCAAATGAACTGAGGCTCTTTTCAATAGTCAGCAATGTCTGGTAAGCTGAAGATCTCACCAAATGTGGGTGACTATTGTAGGATGAGCTGACTAGCTCAACAGTCTGTATGAATTGTAATGATTAGTTCTCTGCTATCAGTAGTAGTTTAAACTTCCATTTAAACTCTATAGCTGATGTACAGACATCCACACTGAGACACCTAATTTGAGGTGTCTAAAGATGGTGGATGAATCTGGAGAGCGCCCAGCCATAGCATCTAGTACCTGTTGAGATGTCCTGGTATATCATAGAAACTTCAGCTGCCATTTCAGAAAGTCAGGTGTCTCCCATAGGCCCTTCCATTCCTGTCCATTTTAGGGTGAATCTACATTAGGATTTTAGCTTGGATCAGGAATGGGCCTTTGGAGTGAGTCTCCAGTTGCTTCCCCTCCCCCCCTGCTATGCTTTGGTTTGTATTCTGAAGCTGTACATTAACTTGTTTTCTTTTGGATGAAATCTAACCAGAACATGCCTTCCATAAGTGTACTTAAGACTTTCTAGGCACAAGCAGGGATTTTGTCACAGGGACCAGTCAAAACTATGAAACGCTGTTTCTCTCTACAGACCTGCCTCTATAATTTGGGACTACTTACTATGTAGATGTAGTCTTGGACAGTCTAGGGTGCCTCAAACACCTCTAGACATATATTCCAGTAGCTTAATGTCCAGAATCCATTGACTGTATTGACTAAGGGCTTAGTTTAGTTGCCTGAACATAGGTATTTAGTGAAGTTTGAACTGCCATAGTGTGTCTAAAACATCCACACAAGAATGGCAGATGTAATGCAAGATCATCAAGGTTACCTGCCTCATTCTGGAGCAGCAGCTAGAGGCCAGAAGAATTACTCTAGGATATCTAAAGTGGCACTAGATGCTTATTTTAGGTGAATGAATTTAAGCCGTTCCTGAAGTCTTCATTGCTTAGAATACTCTTGGCTGTCTATGTGTGTTATTCAGCTCACTATTGGATAGTACTACCTGTATATATAACTTGGTTAAAAATTCCACTGAACTCAATGGATATGTGGATAATGCCTAAAGAACAGAATCAGGCTTTAATTGTTCTTTTTTTTCCTTTTTTTTACCTCTCTCTCTTTCTCTCCTTTGTTTCCCCTACAGTCATTTGCCAAAGACTTAATTAACCATCCTTTCTCCTCAGTTCATCACATCATTTTGATGGAGACTAGCCAAGGAATAAAATACATTTCCACATATTTGCTTCTACTATTTTTATTTTCTCTCATCATGTCTAACCCCATTCATTGCAGCTCAAAAAGCTAGAAAATAAATATATAATTTTCAGGATAAGGAGGCCTTCAGCAAAGACTCATGCTTATCATTTTTTTTGACAAAACTTGCATGTGTTACTATAATTAAAAACTTAAAGTGCAATTTTCACTCACTAATCAAGTGTACATTGTCTTTGCTGGAGGTAATTTCTGTTGCCTGCTACTTCCTATCAGTATCTTGATTTACGGAACAGTGTGAACCCTCTACTAGAAAAGAACAAAATGAATTTTCACATTGTAGGTCCCCCCCCCCTCCAAAGTTTCCTACTTTTGAAGAAAAAGTGAGCTGGTATTCTCTTCTCTCTTCTCTTCTCTTCTCTTCTCTTCTCTTCTCTTCTCTTCTCTTCTCTTCTCTTCTCTTTTCTTCTCTCTTCTATTTTGAGTTGTTAAAATTCAAAACTGGGAACCAAAGGACCACCAACTGTTCTGTCAGAATCTTCCTTGTATATAATCATTTGTAGTATTTATAAATTGAGTTCTTTTGTCTTTTTGCTAGAATGGTTGTCCTGATGGACTCCTGCTCCTTAAGCATCTCCATGAAAGGATGCTTAAGAATACTGTATTTCCAGCCTCACAAAAGAAGACTAGAAATGCAGGTAGTCCTCTGCAGGAAGAAGTGGATGAGGGGATGGTAAATTCAATACTTCGGCTCTACAGTCTGCTTCCTACTATTTGCACTCCATCCCTCTCACTTTAGGTGCCTTTAAGGCTTCTCAAACCCTCCAAAACTTTTGAGTCCCCCTTACTGAGTTCCTGTACATTTCTCGCCTTCTTTTCCCCGCTCCGTCCCAAAACTCCTTCTGCCTCTGTCCTTGTATGCTTTCATATCCCCAAATTGCCTTTCAGCCAAGGTCCAGGCTCATCTCAGAGCATTGCGTTCTTATCTGGCCACCTCTCATCTTGACAAAATCATACCTGCCTCTATCTCCCTTTATTTCAAGTTTCTTTATCTTTACTTCTGTGCGTCTGAACACCAATGTAGTGCCTCAGCATTTCTCTTCCAAGCTGCTGGCATCTGTTAGTACTTTGTTATTGGATGCTGTGTTTGAACAAGTACATCCTTTATCTGTTACATAGAGCCAGTTTCCCAAGTCCTGCTTTCTAGCAGGAAACTTTAGATGTGGGGTGCGCTTATTAAAAATATGCTATAATGTAATCCAAGGGGGCAAAAGCTCTTATTTCTCATAGCTTATTTTCCCTTATTCAAAAAATGACCTTTGTAACAAAACAAAACAAAACAAAACAAAACAAAACAAAATATTAGTTGGAGGAAAGTTATTTTATGATAGAAAGGACCAATCTTTAAAAAATATATGACCAATGTCTTTCTCCTCTAATTTCACAAGTATGTTGTATATCTTTTTCTTAGCAATATCTTATACTTGTCCAAAAGAATAACAAAATTAGCTCTTTGCTAGTGTATTTCAGACTTTTCAGGATGTATAGTAAAACATGAAACACAGGCTTTTATACAGATGGGTTTAGCAATATTTCCATACTGTTTTGGACTTTGAGAAAAAGGTGCATTTGCTTGTGTCCATCTCAAAGGGATTGTTTTGGGAATAGCAATTAGTGATTAATTTACAGGAGGATTATTGCTCCTTTGGTAACCAGATAAAGAAGTGCAAAGCGGGTGTAAAATACATCCATTCTTATCTGTTTCCATAGATGTTACGGTGTAAGGAATCAGAAATTCTGGCCTAAGTCTTGCCAAGTATATTTGAATTTGTAATTTTTACCTTTGCTGTTCTGCATTTTTTTTCCAAAATAGTCATAAAAAAATATTTTTACATTAAAAACAGATAACAAAGAAAATGTTCTGACCTGATGTTTAACTAGTAAAATTGGTGGATTTCCCTCAACTCCAGTCCAGTGGAGCTTTACCCATTCACTAATAGAGCTAAAGCCAAGTTCTCTGTTAAAAGAAATAAACAAACACTTTCCCAGGAGAGATGTAGCTGTGCACTCATCCATTGATAAAATGTTCTATTATTGTTATACTTTGTAAATACAGCTTCAATTTTCCATTTTTTCTTTCATGAGGAGAACATGATTTGTGGGGGGGAAGGGGAGGGGTGAAGACATCAAATTAAGGATGGCATTTTAGTTTGAAGGTCTGAAGAGCTTGTAGCTTTCCAGGAAACTCAGAGCTAAATTATCCCCTTGGAGGTTAATATTTTGATTATAGCAGCATTTAAATATACATATTAACTCAGTGGTATGACTGTTTTTATGGACTCTTAGAGTGTATGACTGACATTATTGGTTGGTGTTTATCATAATACTGTTGTGCATCATATAGATCCACACTCACATATCACCTGTCATTGATGACCTGAATTCTTTCTAAAGGATGCTGTGAGTAAGGTGAAACCCATTTGTCATAAGCAGTGAATTTTGCTCCAGCTAAGCTTTCCTGAGAACGAAGGAAGAAGTGAGCCATTTTGAATATGTCTGTGGATAATTTGTTAGGCAGCCTTTTTAAAGCATTCATAGCTTTAATATAAAGTTAAAATGAATTTTGGTAAACATATCAAGGTTATGTGAAAATTAATGCATTTTTTAGAAGATAATTTTGCCTTCCTGAACAGAGTAGCTCTTGTTGGAAAGTGGAAAAGAAATTGGTTCTGCACTTTATTCCTTGTTTTTTTCCTGAATACAATATATCATAATAAATGATAATAACATGGTCTGGAAGAAAATGACATAGGAAGTTGTGAGGAGGCCAGACTACACTTGTTCACTCACATGGAGGGAAGCAAAAGATAAAACTGGAGAAAATATTTCCAAACATCTCAGTAATATTTTTTTTTTTAAATTAACTATTTGCATCTGTATAATTTTCCCAAGATAAATACTAGCAAAAATCAGCATAGATTCATGCTCAGTAAAGGATCAAAGGAAGATAGGCAGATCCAAATCATCAAGTAGTGTAAAAATGTATTACCATTAAATTAATGGATCTAAATTAATTGTTAATGAATCTAACTTGGAGAATGGCTGTGTTTTGAGCAGGGAATTGGACCAGATGACTTCCATAGTCCTCCTACTAAAAAACAAAAAAAAGAAAAGAAAAAAGGGTGGGACAACAACCCTAAATTATAGCACTGTGAAGAAATGATATTTTGTTTTTTATTTTTCACTAATAGTTATTTAGGTGCAGTGCCTCTCTGAGGCTTAGAAAGAGGTAAGACAATTGTTACTGTAACAGGAGTAGGAGGCACAATAGATTTCTTTGGGGCTGTAGCCACATGAGTAAATAATTCTGCTTTAAATTAGTTTCTGTTTTCACTAGAAAAAGGWGTGGTTTTCCTATAAGGATAGTTACCATTATGTGAAATCCTGGAGGAGAAAAGGCAAAATATTTTGTAAGTTAGGTGTAGCTAGCTTTTTGTCTATCTTTTACTCAACATGCTGGGTTGCTCTACTGAAGTAAACCATATGTATTTCAGCCTGGCATTCACAGGGAGATCTCTTGCAAACTGTGCAAGATTAGCATATTTTCTAATTGGGGTGAATTAATTGACAAGCCTGACATAAAAGTGCCCCCAAAAGGGCTTACATCTATTTAGCTGAATCTGTTTCTAAACCAGTTCAAGCTGTGTATACATTAAAATGTCACAGTGATTTAACTGGCATAAATTTTTAAAAGTAAACTAGGGCATCTCCCATTATAGACATTCTCACAGGCATATTTTTAAGAATGTGTTAAACTGATATGTAATCAACTTAAGCTACACTGAAACAAGCCTGGTTGCAGTGAAAATTAAAAAGTGTTCACTTTCCTATTATTTGCAAAATTAAAAAAAAAAAAGTGGGGAAAATACTGTGGTGTGCTTTATAAATCATAAGAGATACTCTGTGAAAAGCCTACACTAAAAATATATCATGAAAAAGGGTACTCTAGGTTTGTCAGTGTTCTGAAACTATAACGATAATGTTCAAGTAGTCCTAGGACACCAAGTTCAGCTGAAAACATGTGTACACTTTGACTTCTGTACTTAACTTTAAAAAGGAATTATTAGCATCACAGAATCCGAAGTTTAACTGCACAGCTTCAAGAAGAAGAGCAGAGACTAGAGAGACACAGAAGAATAGATGCCCTATCCTCTCCTCATTAGCTTAGTGAACTGAATGCTGTCCTGAAGAATGGGCGATGCTGTGACACCCTTGGGTCAAGGAGCATAGACGCAAGAGTGCACATTCATCCCATGCAAGTGCTGCAGCTGTGGGGCCATCATTGCAAGTGGGCATCTTTTCCTTTGTCTGCTTTTCTGGACAGAGGCTGACTGCAGCTTCCAGGCTTCTCACAAGCAGCAGCACGGCACGGTAGGTCATGTATAATCTTCTAGAATGGGTTCCTTGGATGCTTTAAACACAAGGGTCTCATTATTTCGATCCCAAATGGAGATAGGACAAACTTGTCAGCTGAATGGCTCTCTGGGGCAGACACAGTAGCAGAACTTTAACAGGAAGAAGTTTGTCAAAATAAAAATCTGCAGCACCTAAGCCATCTAGTAAGGGTTGGGAAAAATCTAAATCTATGTGACTAATTGCATAAAGGGTATCAGTTGAAACAGTGCCCCAGAAAGACACTAACCTTCCAGTCTTGAGGTCTGCTACAACATGAACAGCCTCAAGATGAGTCTTCTCCAAATACTACTTTCCCCCTTACCTTATCCCTCCTATTTGGGTTTATCTTTAAGGAAGACAGAATTGTTCATCTTCTTCCTGATACGATCAAAGGCTGAGTCAAAGGCAGTATTTGTAAATAAATGAAAGATTCCAATCCTCTAAGCTAACCCTGAATTTACAGCAATGTGGCTTAAGAATATTTCACTTTCCCGATGACTAGTTTCCTGTTTAACCAAAGATGATCAGTCTCCTTAGGACCATTTACTAGTTTAGCTTTGCTCCTCTAATCTCTGTGAAGTTTCAGACACCTTCCAAGTGCATATGATTATTAAATCATGGGGAGACGGTTGGTGGTTGTTTGTTGTTGTTGTTGTTGTTGTTTTAACAAAGTTGATGAAAGCAATGAAATGTTCCAGTGGTTCCACTTGGTTTTCATTAAGATTTCTGCTGCATTTCAGTGTAAAGCAATCATTCCATTTCATACGGACAATCCACATTCTGAATGAGCCTAAAGATTTGATACTTTTGATCAGAGTTTAACACACATCCTTCTTATCTGAAAATACTGCTAAAAACGTTATTTGGATTATAAGCAAAGCTTTCATTTGTACAGCCCATGGCTGTCTCTGTCATAAATATGCACATATCTCTGCCTCAGCAAGAGTCTTCTAAGCACATTACATGGTACTTTTCATATGCACTGGATTTGATTTGTTTTAGGGCATAATATGAATTTGTGCTGTGATACAGGATAAAAAAGTCCTTTAAAAATCTGGTTTAGTTACAAGGCTGCACTCATCTCACAGAACCCTAAGTTTCATTAACTATCTAAATAACCTGTTATCATTATTGTTTATGCACAGAGCTCCTCATTTGGTTCTGAGCACTGTATCTACCTTTTCTTGAAATATCTTCAAGTCTGTGCATTTGCCCTGAGTTACTAGTGTGAATTCTTTCAGCACATAATGATAGCGTTTCACATTCCAAACCATGAGCCATGCAACATGCCACAGAATACAAATGTGAGTAAGGTGGTAGTTTCATTATCTTAGGGTCAGTAGAATTTCAAGAGCTCTAAAACTACCTCTATCAGTGATCCAAGTGTCAACTTAGTTTTAATAAATCTTTAGAAACAGCCATGACTTACTTCTAGGACATCTTCCCATTTCCGGAAATACATCATTCAGCTGCCAAACCTGCTATCAGTTTGTAGCAAATAGAATTTCATCCATTAAATGCAAAGTATCACTTCAGCTGCTGCATGCCATCACTCTGTGATAGCTAAAAGTGTGATTAACCTGAAGTTTAGCTGATATCAATCCAAATGTATGCTATTCCACTTAAACTGGAACAAGGTCTTGAAAAATTGTATTTTCTGCAGCATATGCATAGGAAATATAATATTTACAATACTTCTGATTATTCTACAGTACCAGCTCTGGATGCCATTGACATTGTGTAAAGAGATTTTGACAGTTTCTCAGTTTGCATTTATTCTTTTTTTTGGTTTTTAAAAAGCTACACAAAAACATAAACTCAAACCAGAAAGAAAATGAAAGCTCTTTTAAATAGGAAAATCAAAAAAATGGTAGAACATCTTGCTGGATGATAATAAACGAATCTTGCACTCTGTATTAAGGCAAAAACCCAACTGAAGTTAATGGGAAAGCTACAGTGTTTTACTCATTGCTGATTTAGAAATAGCAATGTCTTTTTACACCTGGTAGCTACTCTAATTAATCCTGACAAGAGCTCATTGAGTGAAAGAAATATTACTGTACCTTTTTTATAAATGCAAAAAATGATATGTAGAGATATTAAGTGGCTTTCCTAAAATGGTGCAGACATAAAAAAAAAAAAAGAGGGGTTGCAAATAACAAAATGAAAAAGATCCTAACTCTGACTTTGACATGCCAGCTACCAGAGTTTTTTACAAACCTGATAATATCAGGTTGATGTAAATCAGGAGATTTTCTATTGACTTTAATGAACGCTTTTATTGTTAAATTTCTGTCTTTTGAAAGAGACTGTCTTTTGGTCTATTTATAATAAGTTCTAGAAAAGTGGAGGCGAGCCTTACATAGTACTGTTTTCTAAATGTATCAGGACTAAAATCTACTTCTAAACCAAATACTTTTCTGAAGTTCTTTGTGGTAAATTAAATGCTGTTAGGGATTGTTTTTCTATTTTGCAAATATCTCAGTGAGTGCTGTCTTATTATATGCTGTACTTATTTCCCAAACATTTTTTCTCATTTTTTCTGAGTAATTGAAAATAGATATGGGAATATCTGGAAATATTGCAGTTCCACCTCCCTTTCAAGCAGGACTATAACCAAAAGTAGATCAGGTCAACTGTGGCTTTGTTGTGCCAAGTCTTGAAAACCTCTGAGGATGGAAATTCCAGTCTCTCTGGATAGTATCACAAAAGTCTTGTTAAACGGAGAGAATTCAACCCTTTATTGAAAAAAGAAAAAGAAAAAAAACTTTGCAAAATAACATGTACTAATTTTAGAGTTCGATTATGAAGTGCTTTGTAATTAGATATATAGAGAAAGAAAATCAGAATTCATTAACTGTTTTTCCATGAAATGTTGGATAAACTCAGTGAGCATGTTTTAACTTTGATTTCTGACAGTCAATACTGTTAAAAATATCAAAGGTATAAATATCCATGAATATTTAACTTAATATGGTTTCTTATTTTATTTAAAGTTCTGTGATATACATTACCATTCAGAAAGGGGAAAAGGGCAAATATTTTAATTTTCTGACTGGAATTCTAAGCTATCTTGCAAACTCTACATATCTTTGTCTTATCTTCTTCAGCCTTATTATAGCCTCACTAATCACAACCGCAGTTTCCACTATTACAGCTTGTACAGGGGTGTGTATGTGGGATCCTATTCACTCTCCCCTCTTTCCCCCCTGCCCAAGATTGCAATGTATTAAACACCTTTAAACAATCATTACCACCCTGGTTCAAGAAAGCACTTAAGCAAGCATTCAGTTTCAAGAATATTCTTAGGTTAAATTGTCTCCAATATTTCAGGGTTTTCTTATATAAAAGTACCCTTTGCTTCATAATGGACAGCCTTAATAAACTTTTTACTGTATTTCTCTAGCATAATTTAATTACTTAGGAGTAATACCACTGTTTATTGCTACTAGACAGTCTAATGACACACAGGGCAGACTACAGACTGTATGCAGTTTATGAAAACTTTTAAGCAGCTTGCAAAGGCGCTTCTCACATGTCCTCCCTTCTGGCCAGAACCAGTTGATTGTTAATGTTGGGATAATTAGAGGATCCTTTGCAGCTCTGCTGTAATGGGCAGCCGTTCAGGACCAAACCCTGCAGGAGCTGCCAGTCATTCAGAGCCTGGGACTGTCCGTTCTCAGGGATTTGTCAGCCAGTGAAAGCCCCACCACTTCGCGCTCCACAACATGCCCTTCTGCCCTTCCACTTCAACCTACATGGTGGCCAAAAGCTCTTGAAATGACTGTGCTAGCAATGCCACATTGGTGGACTGATAGATGAATAAATTTGGAGCTCTAGAGACATCAAAGCAAGTGAAATCTTCATAGTACTAAGGACAGAGAGAATTGCACTTTTGAGGCACTCAGTCTAAGCCAATATAGTGTGAAAAAGACAATACAAAAAATATGAATTGCTAACACATAAATAGAACTACTCAGATATTATGAAATCAGTTGTGTATGCATATTTTTGATAACATTTGGTCTTAATTTATGCATATGCTTAAAAAAACCCAAAACAACAACAAAAAAACCTCTGCATGTTTGAAGTGATTTATGAATGGTTATACTTTTTTTTAAGGCAGCTTACCAAATGTCTCAAGACAAGATAGTTAAAATATCACGTAGTTTTTAAGGCAAAGATATATCAAAATTCTGTTCAAATCTTCTTCCCTATTTGTTTTAATTGAACGAAGAAATATATGCAGTGTAGTAAATTAGCTGTGATTTTAATTAAAACTTGAATGTGCATGACTACCTGAGATGAACTACTATAAAAAATACAGTTTTATATTTTTGGCCTTTACATTAAATTACTGACTATCAAGAACTGCAGTAAAGAAATATTAGTATCTTTCTGTTTCATTAACTGTAAAAATATACGAGACCTATACTGAAGATGAGATAACATACCTATAAATTCCAAAGGATGGCAAGCAAAGACTAGGAGGACTTATGCATGAATGTCAGCATCATAGTTGAAAGACAACAGATTGTTCAAATCCTGTTAAGGTTGTAGTTATTAAAATTTGAGTGCCTCCATCAAGGCAATTACAAATTAATCCTTTCTACTTCTATACAGAAAAGAAATATCAGATTAGAACATTTCATAGGGAAAGCAGCTAGGCAAGAATATGATCTGTGAGACCATTTCAACAGTTTTTATCTGTACAAACTGTTATGTTCAAAAGAATGGATTGGCTATTTAACCAATATAGGCTGCCCTAAATTTCAGGCCAGCCTCCTCTACGAAGTGCTCAAGAAGATCAAGAGACTGATTAATCAGGAATATATAGAGAACTAAGGCAGCAGTGCCCTGTTACGTGATCCAGACCATGCTCACAGCCACATGGTACATTATGCATCACAGTATCTAGAGCTTATGTAAGAGTTATACCTTGTGGCATGACATAATTCTAGTAGACTGTAAAGCATCTGTGTCTTTCTCTTGAAGACTGACTGGTATTGCTGATAATAGAGGTACAGAGGAGATAGGAGACTTTTCTGTATGATCAGACCTGAAACACTATGAATATTTATCCTCTGAGTCTAAAAAAACTGACCAAGCCTAGCCATCATTGGAATAGGTTAGGAAGCTGTATGACCAGTATATAGTCATCTTTGTATAATATACCCCACTTTCTCTCTATTTTGTCTATTTTGTAGTCATTATGGTAAGTGAAATGGTACCCAGTTATGACCTCCTAATATGAAGAGCATGGAGAAAATTAGTTCAGACCCTCTCTCATTTCATTTTTATTTATTTTAATTAAGAACACTTGAACAGTTTATATGCTTTCTATGTGACAGAGGGAAATATGATAACATAGCGGAATTTATTATCTGTTATTAATTTGTTCTCTTCTCTGCCCAGTAGTTCTGGTATTTTATATCTGAATAAATTAACTGTGATGTTCTTATACATTCATTGCATTTGGAGGAGAAATTGCAGAATGTGTAGGGAATAACGGAGTTATCTTTGGCTGCCTTGGGGACAGATAGCATGTAGCCATGGCAGCATAGACTTCAATGCAGAGTGTATTTTGAAGTCTGGGTTTAAGCCAGTGGCAAGAAAGTTTCATTGCTGAGAGTCCCTGAACTATTTAAAGTAAAGGTAATTGAGGCATGTTGGTACCTTTTTCATATTCATGCATCTGACTGCTATGCAGATATGCCCATAGAGAATTATGGACCTAGTCCATATCATCCTTACCATCTGCAATGATTTCCAAATTTTAGCAGCTAAGCAAATAGCTTTCTGTATTTACAACCATTTATTCTTTTCTGCTTGTTGTCTCTGTGCCTCTGTCACCTGATGTGCTGGAAATCCATCTCAGAGTTTGACAATTCAGTTCCATGTCAAGTACTCGAAAAAAGATGTCTRTTGTGAGATTTGGCAAATATAAAGAAAAAAATCGAAAGTTTAAATATTGCCAAAGCATAGTCATTTGCTTCTTTTCTATAAACATTTATTATTTTAATACAATGACTTTTGTTCTGATGAAGGACTATATTTTGTTTCTCTGCTATTAACTGGGCAAACAAGCAAATCAACAAAGAAACTAAGGAAGGATTGATGCTGCAGATAAATTCAAATAGTTTTTAAACATGAAGATTTCAATGCTGATAGAATGTTAATGCAAGTGAATAGATTATCTGCTTTAGGTTTGTTTAAATCCTACCATAACATGTTTGACAAATAGATCTCAAATGAAATATAAACCAAGCATGCTACTACAGTAGCAGAATAGCACTCACTGGATTTTGTAATTTTTGCAAGTTCTAGCAGATTCTCTGTGCCACACAAATGCAACAAATACATTTGTTATATCCGACAAGCATAAATATTCAAGGAAAGCACATCGTTAGTTTGCTGTTGAACAACAACAGAAACTTGCGGCGGAAGATTTTGTTGATAGCTTGCATTTCAGGTTGACGTTAGGGTTGAAAAGATTTTAGGGTCTCAAAGATATTACTTTAAGGGTAAATTTGTGTTCTGAAATGCAGACGCTTAACTGTATGAATTAACGTTGATTGTCTAACCTTGTGATGTGACTGGCAGAGCGGGGCAGGAGTGCTGTAATTCTCATGCACTACAGAAGGCATGGTGTTATCCAAATCCCAATGGTATTCCACAGAATTGATGAAATGACCAGGAAGGCCTAATTAAAGCTGTTCAGCTCAAATGTATTGATGTATTACATCTATTACTGCTTGGTTCAATAGGTCTACCTTGTGAATGCTGCCATGCCTGGAAAGCAAACTAAACAGACTGAATAAATAATGCTGGAAGGAAGAGAAACGCCCATGGAATCAAAGCTGAATCATGCAAAATGCAACAGGGTGACCTGTGGGCTTATTATCACGTAATCCTAAACAAAGAATAATATCATTTATATTTTATCAGGTGAGAAAGGAGACAAGAACTAAGACTGCAAACTTGTATGTTTTTTGTAAGTATGATATTTTTGACTCTACTGTCCAAAATTCAATTTCTTAAAAAGAAAAGATCCTTCAGAGATAAATTTTCTATCATTAAAATAACTCTAAAAAGTAAATCCATTATAATGATTAGGAATTTTAGTAGTGCTATGTTTCATTTATTCTGATTTCATCGGGTAATAAATTGTTAAAATTTTATATTGTGCTAACCATTTCCACAGGAATATGTGTCTTTAAAGTTATTTATAGTTTGGCTGCACAGTTTTAGCAGAAAACTGATGTAGAATAGAACTTGACATATTTTGTTGAGGAATAGCAAATTCACCAAAATATAGAGAGTGAGAGGGGCCAAAACTGTTCATAAAATGAGATTGAATTCATCTGCTTGTCTTTGACAACAAGAAATTGGATAGGCCTCATTTGAAAATGTCAAGCCACTTCATTCTGTTATTTAGACTTTCAGAAATGCTAAAATATTTCTGTTTACTGCTTAAAAGCAGCATGAAAACCTTTTTTTCAACAATTTTTTTGATCACAACTTGGCATAGCATATATATATATATATATATATATATATAAAATACTATAAAATTAGATAGCCTGAAAATGGAAAAAAAATAATAATTTCAAATAAACCAGACAATTTAATTTGAATAGCAGTGACACTTTCAGGATTAATTTTTGTGTTTGCTAATTTACATATATATATGAATGTTTTACTTTAACCTGAATTCACTTTTTCTTGCTTTTTGATTCACCTGTCAAACTGAAAAATTTGTGATTTCCCTAGTTCTTCTTTACAATGAGTTACTGAATAGTAACTTAACTGTAAGGATGTATATCTATCTGGGTGAATTTATAAGTCTAGGTGAATCTGGGTAAATTTATAAGTCTTTCTTAAAGGCAGGTTGCATAAATGTACATGAGAGAAAATAAAAAATATAAAATTAATAAAATATAGGATAGATTTTTTTTTTCTCTGATATGTTTTTCTTTCAGAGCAGAAAGGGATGTTCTGGGCTTCTAAGTTCTTGTGTCTTTTCGCGGTTAGTACATGGAGTAAAGGGGAAGTTATAGTAAAACCATGAATCATCCACTGGGACTATAGATTTTCTATAATTCAAGACCTGTCAGGCACAGAAGCTATAAGCATAGGTAATGGCAGTTTATGAACACATTATCACAGAACATCACAAAACAAGGTCAATGAAAAAATGAGACCTAGCAATATGGCTAGAATCTGTGGTTTGTAGGAGCCCTAAGTTTGGTGGTATTATCTGCTTGAATCTGAAAGTAAGATATGGTCTTTTGTGAACACAGTGGTGTTTTTCTCCCTTTTACTTCCTGAGAAGCTCAGCTTCCTAATAAACAGTGTTCCTTTCCATTTAATAGGAACAGTGTTATCAATTATCCCTTTTGGCCTCTCATTCACTTGAAAAATCCCTGTAATTGATGGAAGGAAGGTTTTCATGGATCACCTCACTGAATAACAGAATCCCAGAAAGGCTGAGGTTGGAAGGGACCTCTGGAGATCATGTTATCCAACCCCTGTGCTCAAAGTAAGGTCAGCTAGAGCACTTTGCCCAGGACCGTGTTCAGATGGCTTTTGAATATCTCCAAAGATAGAAACTCCATCACGTATCTGGGCAACCCTCACAATAATTTTTTTTTTTCTTATGTTTAAGTGGAATTTCCTATATTTCAGTTTGCGCTCATTGCATCTTGTTCTGTCACTGGGCACCACTGGGAAGTGTCTCTCCTCACTTGTCAGATACTTGAATTCCTTAAATCATCTTTGTGGCCTTTGGCTGGACTCACTCCAGTATGTCCATGTCTTTCTTGTATTGGGGAGCCCAGAATTGGACCCAGCACTCCAGATGTTCCTCACCAGTGCTGATTAGAGGGGAAAGATCACCTCCCTGAACCTGCTGGCAACACTATTCCTCATAGCCATCATCCCTGCAGAATGTTTCTGAAAATCAGGAGAAAGAACAAAAGGAGAAATAACATTTGTGACTAATCCTGTAGATAAGACAAAGATCATAAGGGAGGAGAACAGAGCAGAAGTGTAGGATATATCTATACTGGTAAATTAAGTAGTGCCAGGCAACACTCTTGAGCACTTGGAGCTGACAACTACACTTTTAAATTGACAGAATGTTCCCTGGAATACTTTTGATCTACACTGACTAGCACTCTCTGAAATCCGTGGGCATTATTTTGAATCAAACAAAAATTAGGACCTGATGCCCTGGACACAGGTCATCTGATGCTACCATGCCTCAGTAACAAAGAAGGGTCTTGGTCTCATTTTATTTAAAACTGTGAACTTACTGAAGGAACATTTTACCCATGCAACTCCCTTCAGGACAGAATTTGGTTTCTTCTTGTTCAAACTTCCCTGAAGCTCCTCTTTGTTCTTTTCTCACGATTCTGCTTGATCATTTAGTATTTTTTTGTCACGATGCAGCAGCAGCATGTCAAGGAATTGGAATATTCGAATGTCTAAAAATTTTAAATAGGATGGGCAGAAAACCACAACTGATGTCTTGGGTGCGGCCAATGACAACACAAGACAATGATGAGACAAAATGAGCTGTGTGTAAGTGAAAACTAGAAAATCTTTGTTGTTGCCATGAGACTTGGTTAGACTAGTTCCCCTGTGGTCCTCTTTCTAATTCATACATCTCTGTGGGAAGGGTCAGCCATCCACCAGGCCTGTCCCACCAAATGGAATTTCTCATAGAAGTCTTGAGTTACACTTCTTTCTCATTTTAGTTATTTCATCAATAAAGGAGTGTATGGAGGATGAGTTTGTTTCTGGCTGAGGTGTCTGCTGTCAGGATGAAAAGGGATYGGGATGTATCTGCAAAGAATATTCAGAGTAATCTACAGCTTGCAGTAAGAAAAATGTGTTGTTGTTGACCTAACAGTGCTTTTGAGGTATAACACAGCTGTGTCAGGTGTTCACCATTGCTGGGGGAGTAAAAAGGTTATTTTCCTTGTGATTGTTCTGAATTGCAAGCTGGTCTTGTATTCTTCTGCCATGAGTTTTATGGTGGGACTGATGTCATGACTGGTATTTAAATGGATTAGAGACAGACTTGAGAAATCTCCTTGTAACCTTACCTTTATACTGCCCTATGCAGCAACCACAGTCTTGACCTTAGATTTCAGAATTTTATAGTTCTATCAGCTGACAGGCGAACTAGATTTAATCTCCCATTAATATATGGAGAAAAGCTTATGCTTTTAGTCAAATAACTGAGAAACAAATGCCTGTTAAAACCTGAGTGGACAGCAGGCTTGAAAAAAGATACAAGGATGATGATACAGAAATAAGCTCTAATAGAGGCCTGGCAAGGAAACCCACCAACACAGACATAGCATTCCAGACATCCTGAAGCACCAGGACAAGAAATCCTCAAACTCTCTTCATTGTCTTCAAGTTCCCTAAATGAAATGGGAATTTTAACCTTGACTTCAAGGGTGAAAAATCTAGGCTGAAAAACTTTTGAAAATGAGGATGCTTTTAAAATCACCCCTTGGATCCTGGTCTTTCATGATTTTCTTTTTCTTTTTTGTTGTGATGGATTTTCCATCCAAATTGTTTCATTATCGAAGACCTCGTATAGAAGTACTTACATCATTACAAGAGGCCCTATTCCATTGTAATTTTCATTTATACTGAGGAAGGAATAGAAATTATACGTGTACCTTTGTGGTATACATGCCCATATGAAGAGGCTTATTTTATCGTATTCTTATGGCTACTGCGTGTAGACTTAGAACCTGTAGAACTTGTCTGAGTTCAAAGAAAGCCTCTGTGAATATGGCCTTACTATCTTGTATAGAGTGCAGCTAACAGAGGCAGCGAACAGACACAGCAGTTTGCACAGCAGTTCGCGCAGAAGGGTGCGCGAAGGAACCTTCGGTTCTGTTCCCTGTGGTGTACGTTTCCTGAGGTATGGTTGTGACACGCCGCACAGCACGTTCCCCAGTGGCTGTTGGAGTTGCTGTGTCAGAGGCTGSGACCCAGACCGACCCTCTGACAGTAGATGCGGCTCTCCAGGTCTCAGGCTGCAGGGAGTGCTTGGGGCCTCTCCAGGAGGCCTGGGCTGGCAGTCAGCTCTCCTGCAGGAGGTGTGCTGCTGTTGGCGAGTTGTGTCGTCAGGTAAGGGAGTTACGGGAGGAGGTCAGTAGGCTGCGCAGCAT
>NW_020447752.1:5907027-5927507 GCF_003343035.1 Apteryx rowi | reverse complement strand
AGCAGGTGCCATCAATCACTCCTCCTTGAAGTCTCACCAGATCCAGAATGAACACTGCAAGTTTTCTTCTGCTCCACTGTATTTGGGGGGGGGGGGTGTCCCAAGGGCTGGAGCTAACCAGGCTAACCAGGGCCTTTACCTCCTCAACCCATACTAAATTATAAGTTTCTCTTTAAGCTCAGCTTGCGGATCCAAAAACTCGGCTCTCTGCACTTTAGCTCCACAAACCAGAAACCAAAGGCTGGGAGGTTTGCAGAATCTGTTTTCATCCCTTCCGAAACAGTGCCTCACCAGTCACACCAGAAAAAGGGACATTTGTGCAAAGTTTTCCATTCATGGCCAGCCCTCAATTTCCAAATGCAGTGACGATTTCACACATGACACAGAGCCGCAACCTCTGTCACTGTTAGCCCACTCAAATTAGCTAAGAGCCCTTCGAGATCTTACGCTATGTGGCTCCGAGGGCCTGACTTTGTTTCTCATTCACCATTCGCAGCACCTTTCCGATGGTATGTGTACGTCAGAGTGAGAAATACTGATGTATCGCACACAGTATTTATTTTTTCAAGAGGGCATAGCACTTTGATAAGAAATAAAAAAAAAACAGTCAATGTGGGAAGGATGAAGACGGAACAGCTTCAACCAGAGTCACAGCCCACATGGGAGCAGGGTTTCTTGTGATTACTTCTCTCTCGTAGCCCTTAATAAGCCACATCACGGCTGACATCTCCACTAGCTATCTGCTGCCTTACGTAGATAACCCAAAACAGAAAAGCTGACAGGGCAATTATATTATATATACGCATACGCGCAGGCACACACCACCTAACAACTCTCTCCGCCACCGCGGCGTGAGCAAACGAGAACAGGCACATCCCGAGTTCTCATCCTGGCTCTGACACCTACTCCCAAGGCGACCAGATGCAAGACAGCCTGTAAAAAAAAGTTACTGTAAAATCAGGTAACGGTTGCAGTACAGCGCTCTCAAAGGTGTTATAATATAAAGTATTTTCAACATGAAAAGAGCGGTAAAAGCGCTTCACAGCCACTCTTTATTAATAAAGTTCTAACTTTCATTGGGGTTGTTGCCCATGAAGCTCTTCGCGGCCATCCCTTCCAGCGGCACTTCACGCTTAAGTGGCGCGACACCACGTGCGTGTCCAAAGCCTCCCGGCCAGGCCAGGCGGCAAGTCCTCCGGCAAGAACGGCTCCTTTCCAACCTCCATCTCGGGAGACTGTTGCTAAGCAACGAAGCGTCTCCGATAGCTGCAAAACCCTTCGGAGCCTTCCCGCCCCGAGCGCCGGTTCGGACATATTCCCAAACACTGCTGCCCAACGGGGTACAGCTTCTGTCTTGTAGCCTCTGGTAACCTTGCTTTTATGTGTAAAGCAGCTCTCGCCAAGGAATTCACGGAGCCCTCTGATAGCAAAAACGGCAGATAAAAAGATCATATGGAGAATATCAAATTTCAAAGAGCAGATAAAAGGACAGGGGAAGGAAATTTCACACATTAGAACAAAAGCAGTCAGTAAAGCAGAAAGGATTTTAAAACACAGGAGTTTCCAGGTATTTGTTTTAAGTGAAGGATATAGATTTTCCAAGCTTCCCACCGTGACCAAGCAAAATTATAACTGTAAGTTCTCCGATTTCAGCAGGATTGGTAAAAGCAGGTGATCTAAGACACCAGTGCTCTTCCTGAAACAAAGACCCCCCCCCCCCCAAAAAAAGTATTCTCAAACCTTGTAGATATGGGCTGACAATGTAAAGCCTTTAAAAACCAACAAGACCAGCTTAAACATCAACCCATCCCACAGAAGGTGGCAATTTGGAGAAGGTAAGGCCATATTAATTAACATGTGCTTAACGGCATTTCTTCCCCCATTGTTCTCTCCACACATAGCAGATTTCCCATCTTCACATTAATCTGTAAGTCATACAGATGAGGTTTGCGGCTTTTAAATCCTATTAGAGAAAGTCTTCCTCTAGCACACACACACACACAAAAAAAAGCATGTTGAGAAGGTATGGGAAAGTTCTTTCATAATTTATAAATAACATCACCATATGGCTTTTATCAGGCCTTTTTCATCAACAGTTCTTAAAAGCGCAATACAAAAGGAATCAGCACTGTGAGTTCTATTTTACAAAACGTGAAACAAACAAATACAAAACAACTTGCCCCAAAACAACCAATCCTTTAGCAAATCTAGGAAGAGAAGCTACATCTCCCAGGTCCTAGATCATACTGTGCTCCAAGAGAACTGATAGCCAAAGGACACATAAATCTTCCTTCTGCCACTATAAAGTAAAATCTAATGTTTGTAGTAGACACAGGATCTTTCTAGGACACATGGTAAATGCAAACATGGATATTAGCTACAAAAGAGGCAACAGGTGGGATTCGTTCAGCTTCAAACTTACATACTTTTAAGCGTCTTGGACAAAATCAGCTTGAGGATAGTGAAGACAACATGACCAATATATTAAGTCAGGCTCTTTGCTACTGAAGAAGTAGAACTGGCAGCTCTTCTTGGCTTCTGAAATATGACACATAACCTGGCCTTTCTAATGTGCTACTTTGGATGGCACCCAAAGCCAGGACCATCTGGCCAGCATGCGCGTATGTATACCAAGACAACACTCCTGGCTGACAGTTAAATGACATATCACTGCAGCAACATGGACTTTAAATCTCTTCAGAGTCTGCAAAGCCAGCAAAGCACTCTGGAACATGATGCCAGTTAGGCAACTTCAGGGCAATGAGGGCTGAGAACTTTCTGTACATATGAAATGTGGGTAAACATTTTCTCTGTTTGTAGAAACCATTACCAATACTACAAAAACATGCAAAACGCTTTTCCTGATGTGGACTCAAAGCAGAAGGTATCACATTTCCTTCCCTGCCCAAAAGCTAATCCCTAAATTCAAAAGCCTGATTTTTCCACCTCTGTTTTTGCATTCACTCTTGCAGGACGCTCTCCTGGCATCACAGGGCAGTCAAAACCAACATGTTATTCCACGGCTTAGAGCTTCTTAAAGCTTGGCCTCCCTCTATGGCACAGACCAGTCCCTCCTTCTCTGCAGCTGCCAGGACACAATGCACATTCTTCTAAATTCAGTTTCTAGCACTTAACTGATGATTTGGCAGTAAGGAAATGAGGATAGTTAGGTAACAGCACAAAAAGCAATCTGTCCAAGAGAACAAGTGGGATGTCTCATATCACATCTAACATCCAATTCTGCATTCACCTACATGTTTTTATTCAGCTGTTAACTCCACTGAGATAAGGAGAATCACACTGGTGGAAAAGAGAGAACAATCATTAACTCAGTTTATGCCAACTGAGAAAAACAGGAACCACCAAGGAACCTAACAAAATAGCTACTACAGTTTAAGATAGTACGATTCCACCTATCCACCTTGTCCTTTTTCTGAAGGTCAGCATCCCCAAAACAGAAGACACAAGTGCACATATGCTAGCTTGATATGGTCATACTACGGATCCAACAGGAGAGTCACTCAAATGAACAATCGCTGGATTGAAACATCAACAACTCAACTGCGTCAAGATTATGGGGTTAAAAAGACATTAAATAACTATAGCTACAGGAGGAAACTATCCCTAAGAATGTGATCAAAGGCTCCCAAATCATCCTATTTCAGTTTTTAGAGATGCCAAGCCTGAAATCTAAGCAATTTCCTCATTAAGAGACTCTAAAGGGATTTCTTAACTGTCCATGTTCCTGGGCCCTCCCACTGATTTGGGCTTGATAGCCATATCTTCTCCACATAGTGAATGCTATTTTCCTTCTAGCACATTAAAGAGCTGCATCAGAAAGCCCAGGGAAACACAAAACACTGTCACATATACGAAAGGGATGATTCCTCCTCCCTGGTTATCTAAAATTTCAATGCCACAGTAACTGGAAAATCTCTTAACAATTATGAACATGACAAGGAGGGTTGACTCAGAGCGATGGTCCAAAGCAAGGTGGCCACTTTTAAAGACTGAAGTCCAGAGGATTTCCACTTACCATTCTTAATAAATTTATTTGAAGAGTAATGGCATGCAACAGTTGTTTTTGTGTCTTTCCTCTTTGCTGAGATACTTGACAGCATCATGCAAGTCTTTCTTACTGCTTCCTGTCTGGCTTTACAATATATTAAAAGGAAGACATTGCTGATAAACCACATGTATTTTTAAATTCTTAAGTTTCTAACCAAGCAAAACAGAAAGACACTTCCTTTGCATAAAGAGGGCATTTCAAAAAGAGGAATCAAGTGAGTGAGAGACTTTGAAGAACAGAGGCTCTGGGAACTCTGAAGATTAAAACATCATTTTCATTTAGTGTTGACTATCCTCCACTCTCCCTAGAGATCACACATTTATTACGCCCTCCCCAAAGATGCCACTGGGAAAAGTCTTTTATCCTTGTTCTAAATTCCCTCATGAACCCATCATGAAAGTTTCATGTATGTGTTAAAACACTGGAAGCTCATTAGCTACCAATCCAAATTATATCTAAAGGGTTAAACTGACTTTTTCTTTTTTTTAAAGCATGGAATAACTAGAACACAAACATTACTAAGACAAACAAGAAAGAATTAGTCTTGATTTTCTTTTTTTCCCCCCAACAGTTCAGGTGTACAAAGAAATACATATATAGTCAATAAAGCAATATTAATAATTATAAGAAGGGTCTTAAGGTTCGGGCCAATTTTAACAGAGGAATGAAGAGTTTTAGGGTTAAACCATGTTCTTGTCCTGACCTTTTAAGCTATTAACAAATCTGGCAACTATAAAACAAATGGGAATAGAAATATTTAAATACATTTAAAAACTCAATATTTTAAACAAAATAGTCAAACCTGGTCCTGTGCCTGTCCCACTTTTCATTCACTGAGATCAACCAAACAAGCCAATTAGCCTTGCCTCATTTTTATAGGTGATAAAACTCCAAATGAAGCGCCTTCTCCCAGCTCTATCCCCTAACGCTGGATCTCTGCTCTCCCTGCTCCACAGCGCCCGCCTCGAGCACGATAGTGCGACGTGCGGTGCCTCCTGCCAGCGCCAAGAAATGCCGGGACGGGCCAGTCCGGAAATGGTCCTGCTGCTCTGCGGCGCCGCACCTGCACCGCGCAGGGGCCCGCCTGAAGACCTCATGTAGGCAACGTCCACTAGCTTTGCCCTCAGCATGCATTTGCTACTTCCCCTTATCTAATCGTACTTTAGGGCACTTCACAGTATCACAGGTTTGGCATTTAAAACATCTGAAAGAAAAACAGGCTGCACAAGCAGAGAGGGAGATTAGAGTTAAGGCGCTAATTGTCTCAGCGGGCTGGCGAGGCGGTGGCCGGGCGAGGGGCAGCAGCTTCAGCAGCGTGCAGCAACCCCAGCCCGCACCTCTGTGCCGACAGGCACCGTGGGCAAGTCTCGCTTTCCTTCCTCGTGTCCAGAGGAGGTTTTAAAATCTCAGAGGAAAAGGCTGCATCACTGCTCCTGGTTTAGTGCATCGCCCAGCAGGACAGACCCCGTCCCCAGCTGGGACCACCTCAACCTTACGGTGACGCGCTCACCAGCGGCCCTGCGTGGAAGGGCTTCAGCGGTCACCGATACCCGACCAGCACGGACCTTGGGCAGCAGCACGGCGAGCTGGACGTGTTTGCTGATCCTGGCAGCCGCGGAGACAGCAGTATTGACACGCAGCAGCAGACAGCAGAAGTCAGTAGCCGATGACCAAGTGAAGGAGACTGCCAAGTCAGCAAAGCCACTGGGAAGTTTTTCAACAAACTGTACCCTGAACTGCATTTGAAACATATCGTGTAGTGAAGGAATGAGAAGATAGAAAACACGAAGGGGAGCTGTAAAAGAAAAACTAAGTCTCTTTTTCCCCTTATCACACCAAAATAAAAATAATTTTAAAAATAAATTAACAGTATAAGAGGGTGCAAGGGATCCATGAGAAAAAGGAACTAAGCTCTATACAATTTTTGCACTTCTGAAAGTTGGCAGACAAACATATTTGCTAAACACTACTCAGCTACCAATGCAGAAATGCATTTATAAACTCCTGATGGAGGGCACATGCTACCATCACAAAGCCACGTCCTTGCTTTAAGCCAAACCTTACTGCCCACTGTACTTTTATGCAGCTAAAACAAAAGTACTTTTGTAATAAATCATACTAAAACCCAGAGTTATCAAAGAAACACTAAGTCCCAGAACCTAATTCACTTTTTATTTATGAAGACCCGTTAATTCTTCAGGGCACTCCTGTTCTTTGACACACCTTCCCCTTGGTTTCCCTGTCCTTTTCTATTCACTGGATTACAATTTTGGAGCTTTGGAAAGCACAGTATTTAACATTTTATAGAAACATCTGCCAACAGAGCTGCTAAACACTCTTGTACGGGAGACGAGCGATGTTTATTTAGACATGCTGCTGACGTTTCCTGCAGCATTTTGATCCTGAGGCATATGCAGTCCTTCCAAACGATTTAGCACATGCTGTGGAAGCACAGGTCTCAGAAGAGTGCAGCTGAAAGTAAYTGAGATTGAAATTTCGGGACCCATCACAGGGAAAATATTGTCCAAGCTCCTCCGAAGGCTCCAGGTGAAACAAGCAACTAGTGAGAAAACAGCTAAGGTGTTTCCAGAGTACCAACATTTGAAAGGCTGGAAGGAAACGGAAATAGGGCTCCCAGCCGGGGCTCGGCCGGGACAGTTTCCCGAATGACCAGCGATGCTGGTTGCACTGTCAGGCACTGCAGGACGAGGATGGCACGTTGCTACAGCAGCCTTAGTAGCACGAGGTGCAAAATTTACACTGGAAATCAGGCACGTGCTCTCGCGGTCTCGCGGCAGCAACGCAGATGTCCTGGGCTTTGTTCGCGCTCCTCCCGCGAGCGAGCGACTCGCCCCCGCTCCCAGCTCGCGGGGTTACTGCCCGGCTGCGCGGGCTCCAGCCTGGAATGACGCACGGGGCGCCGGGTCCTCGGCACGCCGGATCCGCGATCGCTGCTGGATTCCGTTGCGCTGGACGGAAGAGCCGTCACTGGACTCCTCCCCTCGCTCCGGCTGGACTCAGCTCTCTGCAAGCGGAGCTGGCAGAAGAGGGAGCTTAGCCAGCCCACGGCCCCTGCAGCTCATAACCTGACAGATTACTGTAAACTAAATTGATCAGAGTTAAATCACCTTCAGCTGCCACAGCAAAACCCCACAGGGACCATGAATCTGCATCCCTAGCCTCTGAGCCTTTGTTTCCTACCTGTAAAAAAGAGCAACCCTTCGTTACTCGGTTAAAACCATTATGCTGGACTACAGAGTTTTCAGGCTACATAAGCACGTAAGCAAGAGTGATTTGTTCTACATCCAAAGGAAGAAAACCTGCCAGTATCAACCAGCACTGAACAACCTGAAGCAGTTCTGCCAAAAAGGCAGAATCCCAAACTCTGCTGTATGCTTTTGACATCTGGTCCCTAGAAGCAAAGTATAATACTTTCAGCAACAGATTATGAATCTCTGTATACAGAAGGGATTAATGCAGCTTGTTGGTTATAGAGATTAAGGGAAGGAGAAAAAAAGAAAAAAAAAGGAGAACTGTGAATTAAAGCTAACCACACAAAAATTAAGGGCAGTAGTCTTAACAAAACAAGCAAGCAAGAAAATTGTGAGCAGAAGAGGAAATAATCTCCTCTGGCTGCATTAACTCGCTCAGCAGTGTGCATTTCATTCTCCTCCCAAAAGGACGCTTTCGCAGAAGTAGCCGACTTACTTTGCGCTCGGGTCTAGAGAACAGGGAGGATACAGGGTTTCAGAGTGCTGTTTAAGATCTCTGTAACCCTCTCTTGGGGAAAAAAGAAAAAAAAAAAAAATGGATCTTTGCCTGGAAAGCTTGATCCTGCATAGCAATGGCTGTGCCACTGAGAGYGTCTTTTCTTCTGATGCATGTTGCCTTTAAGTTATTTGTGAAAATAACCAGGTCTGTTACCCCCATCTGGCTTCCATAGGGAAGCATTTTAACTGTGAAGAAAATAAAGACAAAACCTACTATACGGCAAGAAATGCATTTTTTGCAACAAAAACCCTAGGAATTTTCTTTCACTTGCTTTAATAATGCTGAGAATCTGCACATATTTGGGTAAAGCAAATTATTCCAATTAAAAAAGAAATAATACTGCCATATCTCTCAATATACTTGTAATTATTCTGAAAGTAGTAGATTTTTTGGACTYTGCTTTGGGTCTAGAGGTTTTTAATTCCTGTTAAAGGTCAAAGCATCTCACTGAGAAGAGATGATGAAGCTCTACCAGAGCTTGACTGAAAAAGGTCGCTAAATCCAAATTCTCTCATATTCCTTAAATAAACTCACAGGCCTTTGTTTTAGTGCTGAGGATATTTAAGGACACCGCGGTATAGGCTTACTTCTAGTCACTCCTATCAGAGACAGCTTTTAAGTGACTAGAAATGTGAATAAGCAGCTTCTATCAATGCACTCTTTTTAAGGCCCTTTTATCAGATGGAACCAAAAATGCATGATGCTCTGGATTTGCCATGATGACTTATGATTTGAGTGAGTGAAAACATGTTAACGGGGGCAAAGGGGGCTGATAAAAGGACAATACACAAAACTCCAGGTCAGAAACTCTCTACAACAGATTAAGTGGATTAACTAATAAATTAACACAAGCTCAAAGATGTGTTTGCTAAACAGCAAACATTTTTAGAAGCAGGAAAACCTGATGCACTTGCTTTCATATTAATCAGTTGAGACAGACTGCTGCATTTTTCTTTTTTAATCACAGACACAACTCCCAGTCCAGACAAACCCACAAAGTACAAGTGATCTGTTAAATAAAAATGAAGGAACAAGTATGTATCTAACCTCCAAGAAGAGAGGACTCAAATTTGTTCTGTCCACCAACTACAAGGATGTAAGCAGGTATTATCCATGCAGGGAATGCAGATCCCTACTTGATCTGGAAAAATTCCTGGCAGGGGAAGGTCTTTAAAATCCAGGTAGGCCAGCTACTACAAATAACCAAAACGCAACCAAAGCAGCCCTCCAAGTCACAAAGATCTGCCAAAATGAAAGGCAGCAGGCACAAATAAATGACTAGTTCAGCAATTAGTCATATTACCAGGGTAAAAATTAAACACGACCGACCATCTGAACAGCTTCCGACTACTCCGGTCCCAGCGCAGAGCTGGCCGACTGCCAAAGCTGCGGCTCAAAGCTGCTAACAAGCAACTCAAGTGCATTTTCTTGGGAGGTTGGTTTTGTTTTTTGGGGTCCCCCCTCTCAAGAAATATCTGTTCCCTCAGCAAAGAACTTCCTAAATCTGTTTTTCCTCKTCATTCCCCTGCACCGAGCATCTGGATTCATACCACAGGGTTAATTCACCAAGTGACAAAAAAAGCCGGGGAACTACCTGAAAATAACTCTGAAGTCATCTCCCCTGGCAGCAGGAGGTGGTTGTACCACAGCAAATTTTTGATGAGTTGCTCGGCCGCGCGGGCCAACACAACTTCCCTGCCTGCTTCCCCTCCCCTTGCCACTTGCTGCCCAGACTATTTCAGATGGGGCCTTTCGCTAATGTCGAAAGTGAAATACAGAATTTGAGGCTGCCTGCACAGCCCACACGCACGTGGAGTTAATCGCAGCCTTTAGCCAAGGTAAGAACGGGTAAGTGACTGGAGGGGAAGAGCTGAGAAGAGAAAATAGATAGTGGGAAGCGAATAGTAAAGAAAATAKGTCATTTCTCAAATAACTGGGCTGGGAAGGGATGTCTTTGTTTTGAGGGTACTGCAGGAATTTGATGCATTTTTTCAGTCTTTGTGCACACTAAAGGAAACAGAGCTCTGGGCTCTCTCCAACCAGTTTGCCCAGCAAGAAACCCAGCTGCCGAGGAGCCGGGAGGAGCTGAACACCCGGCCGGTCCCGGAGGCCCCGCGCAGGGCTGGGCCACGGCGCCCTCCACCTCCTCCTTGCCACGGGGGCAGCAGCACCGCCGACGGTCTCAAGCACTTCTTGCCCCAAAAGCKCTCTCTGGCATAAATTATTTTAGGCACAATTCAAATGCCTTCCTCTGAAATGACCTCCAAGAACTGAGAAGCAGAAAGCCCCAAGCAGCCTCTYGGATAACCCGCTCGCTCTAAGCAGCGAAGGGAAGCGCAAGCTACCTGCCGGCTGCGTTACGGAGACGCGACGCGCGGGGGCCTGCTGCTGGGGCAGTGCCTCACCTTCAGGACGGGCAGCGCAGTGTCCGGCTCAGACTGACGGAGAAAGGACAAGATCCCTTTGTGCGAGAACAGAGGCGCTCTCATGCGGCAAAACTCATGAGCGAAAGAACAGAAATACAATACTATATATAAAAACAAGAGTGCGTAAACACCACTACAGACTCGTGATGAGAGACTGTGCTTCCTTCCATAGCAAATTATAAATACTTTCGCTGCTAACAATTTAACTTTTTCTTTCCYTCCCCCCCCCCCCGCCAATTTAGTGCTTATAAAGACAAGCGATGCAGAATCGGTCAGAGCCTCACCCAGACAGACAAATTTCCCCATTAAACCTAATTCAGCCTTTACTCAAGGAAGGTTTCTGACTGCCAGATAAGCCACACATCATTTGTAATGTGGACAAAAATCCACTAAGAATTAGTCTAAAACCAAACATGTTTCCTCTTCGGGCTTGGGCCAAGATTTGAATCAAGGTCTCAGGAGGCAAAAGACTACAGCATTACAAATCATTACTGGCTGCCTATTTGCTTCACATGCATATTTTTACACTTATTTGAAATCCACATATGTGCAACAACAACAAAAAAAATTGGTGTGGTATTTCAGATTATAACTCAAGAGGCATTAGCAAATGGTTGCTTTGAAGGTCGGAACTGAATCTTTTGCACTGTTTGCATTCATCAGTGGATCTGTTATAAAATAAAAAACTGCAATAAATTCAAAGTCATTTAATYGCAGCTGCCTTGATCTACCTCCTAGCTGCCCAACACAGAGGTATGCTATGATTCTGTATTTCCAGGACTTAATACTAAAACACCTTGAAATCCTTGGATAAGAGTTAACACCCTTTTATTTCTATCATTAACTCAAATAGTAATTTCACTAATAAAATTGTCACCAATGTGAATTCACATCTCTACATGTAAAGTTTAGGGGACTGAAAGAACTTACCAGTATCAACAAGTATTTTTTATTTTGCAGGTTAAAAGTAAACAGCTGGCAATCAATTCTAATAATTACTTTACATACACATTTCAAAGCTTTCATTTAACATTTCACTTCTGATGGGAAAACYGAAACCAAACATGGTCAGACTGCAAAGTGAGCGAGCGGCAAACTCGCACACAGAACTGCAGTTTCCAGTGATCCCTTCAAGTCTTGTTCCTCGGGGCATAATCTTTAAAAAAAACATTTGGCTTGCGAGAGCGCCACTTCCTTAGGATAGGTGACCACCGTCTGCAATAAAATAAAGCTCAGCAACCACTGTGCCTGGAGGAAACCACTTAAATCAGGAAGAGATTTAAAATACTGCTCAGAGGATCCAGACAAAGGCCTCAGCCGTGGAGCAGATATTTCCCTTGCAGCGTGGCAGCAGCGAGGCGCGTTTCCCGAGAGCTGGTGCTAAAGGAAAAATCAAACGCGGGAGCAGACCAAAGTCCTCCTCGCGATCTCGGCGTTTCCCAAGCTGTCAGGAAGGAGGCTGCCGCTGTCACTTACCCGCTCATTCACCCTCTCCCATCAGACACCGATAGCGCGCCTGTCACAGCCACAGCAAAGCTGCAGTCRGAGATGACAAATCGCAGGGAATACGTGTCAACACAATCAACTGGCCTGAAGACAGACAGCTGGTGCACAAATTCCACCACAGACAATATCGCTTGTGAAATCATTCCAAGGCATTTTTAGCAATAGCAACCTCTCAACAACAGCCCCGATTGCTAAAAATAGCCTGCTGAAGACTTGCTCCAGCATAAATAACAGCGCTGGGTAAATTTGAGTCATGACCCACTTGGTGACATACAAGCAAAACAAGCATAAACCTCATAAAGAAGTTGAGAGATTTAACTGTCTAGAGCCCTAGCAATTTTAATGCACCTATGTTAAAACGTTTTCTCAACAACATTAGTGTTGGTTGGCAATACAGTCCCCTGAAATACTGCACAGGGAGGTAGGCAGATGGGATCCTAAATACCTATGTAAAAAGCAAAGGCTCAAGTAATTCTTCAGTACAAATACACATCAACGTAGTTTAAAACAAACCTTCCTCACTGCAAGCAAAAGACTAAYGCATCAAAGCTGTTAAGTGTCCCCATCTCTCAATGACTTCAGAAGCTGCTGATGGGCCCTCAGTAGGTCACAGAATGCAGCTCCCAAATCCAGGAAATCAGAGCAAACACTGCTTCTCCACCAGGTTTGAATCTTGAAGAGAAGTGGCATATCAGAGAAAGAGAGATGCATTTCCCCTGGGCATACAAAGATGCGCTTTTCCTAGGGAAAGCTGTAGCAGCAAGAGCAAGTTGTGACTGCTCGACACTTAAGAACAAAGTAAAAAGAAACAGTCGCATAAGCAGTGATTCCTCAGGTGGAAATAAGGACAAAATCCCTCCCCACTTTGCTTTAGCAGAAAAATCTTCCTGCCTCAAAACTCCTCATTGTAGGAGTGTTACTGTARCAAAACAGGCCACTGGACTTGTCTGAATTAATTCCTGACTCAAATACAGCCTCTTGTTTAAAAGGGCTCAATTCAGAGATATCCAGAGATGAAGGAGTCATCACAATACTTGATAAACTGCTACAGTGGTTAATTATTCATCCTGGTAAAATTTTGCAGCTTATCTCTAGTCTAAATGTATCAGTGTTACAGCTTTCCAGCCGCTGGATCATGTTACAATTTTGACTGCCAGACGGAAGAGTCCTCTACTATCAAATTTCTCTTCCCTATAGAGGCTGTTGTAAATTGCAATCATGTCACCCCCTAGCCCTCTACAATAAAATAGACAGAGCTTCTGGAGTCCTTCACTGAAAGACAGATTTTCCAATTCTTTAACAATTCTCATGACACCTTTCCGAAGTCTCTCCAATTTTTAAACATCCTTCTTGAATTGCAAGTACCAGAATGGGATACAGCATTCAAGTTACACTCATGCCAGTGACCTTCTTAGACCTACTCGACTCAGTATTTCTCTACCTATACGTTCAAGGATCACATTATCAATTTTGGGCACAGCTAGGCTGTGAAAACTCAAACTCGGATGATTATGTCTTGACACCAAAGTCTCTTTCAGGATAACCATTTCTCAGGAGAGCCCTGTCCCTCTTCCATCTCCTCGTTGTATAAGGGCTCTCATTTTGTTCCTGGAGTATAGCGTTTTATTGCATCAGAACATATTGTTCGCAAAGCAATCCCAGTCACTCCGTCCTGTTCCTTATCTTGCACTCCACCTAATCTGTGTGTTATCTGAGGACTTTATGAGTAATGGTTTTATTTTTTTTTCCCCTCGGGTCACTGATTAAAAGAAGTTAAATAGTACTATGCTAAGGACCTAGTACAAACATACCATCTTAAAGCTGGTTCTTTTTTGCCTGCTCCATTTTGAAATCTACTCTTTAATTAATTTTGAATCCAGTTCTTGTGTTGTTTGGCTTAAACATCTGCATTAACAAAATAATAAAGCTGAGACAAAACCACTCGACTTCAAAGTATATTGAATCAAATATCTGTGGCTTCCACATCTGAATGCAACGGAGGTCTCAGAGGAAAATACTACTCATAGCATGGCAGCTGATAGCTTAAACTGTATTTTAAGGGTCCATATCCAGCTGCCTGGTTTGCCACCTTTCCCTTTAGAGGACAGGGCAGCATGTTCAGCAGCGGCTGCTGGAAGCGGTGGCAGAGCTGCTGCGCTAGCGTGCCTGGGGACAAGGCAGCCGGCAGAGGAGGGGAGAGCACTCGCTCCCAGGGGAAGCTCCTTGGGGTTATGTAGGGTGGCCATCTCCAGATTAGACAAACCCAAAGCCAGGGCTGTGCCCCAGGAGCACAGAGCAGCTGGTCCCCTCAGCTCTTCTCAGTGGGGTCCCTAATYCCAACACAACAGAATTAGATTATCTTTGATGTAAAGAGATCTAAGTGTAATAAAGACACCAGACTCCAAGTGAGTACGACAGCACAGTTACAACACTGAGGAAGACATGCCCCAGTGCTTACACTGCGGCCATCAGCCCCGTGTGAACTCATCCAGCTCCACTGTGCAGCTAGAAGCCTCACCCATGGCACGCAGCCACTGAGAAGAAGCTCTCTTTGCAGCACGACCTGAAGAAATCAGGGTGTTTTAAGAGAATGCTTTCTGATCAGCAGTATTTCAAGTCATTTTCTTGGGTTATTACCTAGTTTCTTCTAAATCTAAGCAGCAGGTTTGTACACTGTAAATGGGGGCTTGCTCCTCTGGCGGAGAAGGGGCAGGAAGTCGTCCCAGACAAGAGAGCAAGGCACAGTGACGAGCCACCTCCCCTCCTCTACATCTCCACAAAATGATGGATCAGGAAACCAACCAGTACCTCCATTTCCCACCGACTAGACCTCACACTTAAGCCTTCAGGCTTAAATTACATTTCTCTGTATCAAAATACCATAATTTCCATCCTTTCTGCTGATCCACAGCCTCTTACAGAAGCCGCAATCGCAGCCAACATCATGTTTCCACAAGCCCTGCCAGAGAGAGGTCCCTGATGGACAAGCTGACATAAGAAAAGGGATGCCRGGACTGCTTTGAAGAAATGGCACAATATCTAAACATATGCAGCTGAAACCCTTGGGCCTTAAACTCAGTGTCTGTCCTCATGACACCAGTGCCTGCCAACGTAACGCTCTTCCCTCAGGCCCCGTTAAGCGACCATCAGTCAGGGGGCACCATCAAGCTTCCATAACTCAGAACTCGATGAAAATTTGAGGCCTGCAGATACCATTTGCCTTTTAAGACTGCTGCTAGTTTCCAACCAAAGCAGATTTTATTCTTTAAGAAGTGCTCCTGATGGCATAAAACTGTATATAGCTTAACCTTTAAAATAACTTCAATTCTGGGCTACTCCAAGCCTAGGATCTGGAAACCACGTCTAGTACTGTAATATAGTTGGGTGTCTAAACAGCCAGTACAAGGAAAAATTTAAATTAAATGTATTTTTGTCACCTCTGCTACTACGAAGGAAGAGGCCTATTTTCTGCACCAGAGAGACATTTTAAAGAGGATTTCTGGTCTGCTGTAAAGTCTCACCTCCACACAAAGACGCAGATGACTCGGGAGTGAGGCACGTCCTTCTTTGTCTTAGGGGGGTTTGCTCTCCTTTGGGATGGCTGATGACCTAAACTTGGTTTGCTGAATGCTTGTGGCTAACAATCCAATTTCGCAGGAAGTTTATACCGCAATTTAAAAACCCATCAGATACAGAATTCAGCTAAAGAAACATCGTGCCTTTGAAGTCTGCCAAGCATTGCAGCATCCACTTGATATTGAAATAACATTAATGGCTCAGTGGCACCAACAAAAACAAAAGCAACTTMATCTACAAAACAGCAAGGCTGTGACCAACTGGCCTTTGTCAGTGCAGAGACTTTGTAGCACTAAGGCATAAAGGCATACAAGTAAAAAAGTAAAAAGGCATACAAGCAACCTCAAGCAGAAAGAAAACCTAAGATTAACTGAGGAATAGGTCTCTAATGTCCCCACATCTGGGGCTGTGTGCTTTTACTGCAACCCTCAGCCGGCAGAAAGCTGACCAGCTCTCTCCTGCCAGTCCTGGGCTACTCTACAAGGAGTTTGGGTTCTTACTGGGGAAAATATATTTTTCTTCCTTATGTTTTCTCTGCCACTACTGCCTGTGAACACCAAGGAAACTGCTTGGCAGAAAGTGTCCACAATTTGGTCGTGCCATTCCCCAGCGGCTTTTGTGCCACGGGACCCGGCAAGCACATTATCCTGCTGGACAGCAACGGCCACAAGGACCTCTTGAAGTGAGCCTGCAGCGTGGACTAGGCAACGGTTCCTTTTACCTCCACTAATAGTTCTCAAAGCGCTGTAACTGCATGTCTGCCCCATGAAAAATTTTTGTTTAAAAACTCCCGCAATCATGACTTGACTCAGCTCTGCAAGATGTGTTTTTAAATCATCTAATAAAAAGACTATCACATGAAATGATATAAATGAGCTTTCTTAATGCTTGCTAATGTTTTTAGCTACGTCAGTGTAAAGCCTTTATCTTGTCTAGCAGAAGCTGGCAGGTTAAATGCAACCTAGACACTCGAGACTGTACAAATGATTGCTGCCAATCAAGAAGAAAAAGCAACGTGTTCATTTAATACTTTGAGGTGAACAATAAACGTGCTTCACTTCCATACAGACTTTGCCCAAATATTCCCCTGAAACTTTGCTGGAATTTGGACTAGCTTTGCTATCTCACTTCCAAAGAACCTTCCTTTCATCTGCATCACCAATAGACTTATTTTCCCAGCCTTTCCCTGCCCCTTTTTAAAATGTTTTCAAGTCCCAGGTCAAAAAGCCTTCTCACATTGTACTACTTGTTCTATTAGCATCTAAACAATAAATCTAAAAATATATTGTGCAGTGAGGGTAATATCATTATATACATGCTATAGGGAAAATCCAAGGACAGAAAAATTACTCTGCAGAAAAGCAAGTGAAAAGAGTAACAAAAGCATCTCAAAGCTCAATCAAGAAATACAATCTTTTCAAAGTTTAGAAGAGAGAGAATTGGTGCAGCCACAAATACCTAGCTAACGAAGGCTTTAATGGGATCCATGCTAACGCCTTCAAATCACTTTAAAAACCCAACCCTCTCTGAAAGTYAATAATGCCAAAATCTTCAAGAATTTTGTATTTACTCTGCTTATACAAACCCCAGACATTCTTACAATCATCCATTCCCTTTGCTCATAAATATTTATCTAGTTGGAGCCAAGTGCATAAATGAACCTTCCATCCTGCTTGTGGCTGTTCTCCCTTTAATCCTTAATCCCTTTGCACTATCTTTCTTGTCTCTAACCTGCAGAGGACTCTGACTGTTTGCATTTAATTCTTCTTACACATGCCCTGGAGCACAAATGGCTTGTCAGGTTAAAGATAAAGCAAACATGTACTGCCACCAGTAGAGTAACCAGGCTTTTTGATATCAGAACACCTGCAGCCAAGGCAGGCTGGGTAATGGAAGAACAAATGAATAAGTGACTCGGCTGAGATTTCCCTAGTCAGCAAGTACACTGACTTTTCTAGGACAAACCTCTTGCCTGCTATTCGCACTCACTAATTCTGATGATGCTCCCCTTCCTCTTGCTAATCAAACAAATGTAGCAATGCCAGGCATGACACAGATGAGCCAGAAAGATTATTTCTAAGCTGCATCTTGAACAAACATGCCAAGCAGAGCAGAGAAAGAAAAGGTACAGTATCTGTTCCCAAGGGATCAGCAATGAGAGGTTTGAAGTCATCAAGAGATGAGAAGACAGTTTTATCAGTGCAGGYAAGAAAGGTCAAGTCAGGAGGAGCACTTGGAGGAAAGAAACATTAGTATTGAGGCTTGGAGAGGGTCAGTGGAGCAAAGAGATGAGAGCCTGTCAGAGTCGAGAGCTTTAGGTCCCTGAGCAAGTCCTTTCCGTTTTCCTCCCATCTGGCACCTGCAACCACAAAGCCCTACACTTTTTTGAAGCTACATTTAAATTAGTCCTCAATTTTAGACCAAAGGCACGAATGAAATCCCAACTCCATCTTGCTTTCTTCAGTAATAAACTTCTCTCATTTCTCTACTACTGAGGACTTCAAGACTACCTACCTTCTTCTCTCCCTAAATAACCTTCCCTTCTTCTTAAGCAACTCACTAGCTGTGACATCTGCCAGCTAGAGCTGCTGCTGTCTGGAAATCTGATAGACCACTGCCCAAAGCAACTTGGTGGTATGCTACTGCCAAAAATGGGGCTGCCAAAGCCCTGCCTGCACTCCCGCCTGGGACTTCAACGTCATGGATTTTTTTCATGGGTGTTTCTTTCTGTTCTTGCCAATTAACTTTTGTTATTACTGCTCCTTCAGAACAGAAAAATTTAAGGTTTTGGAAACTGCATCTAAGCATGCAACTGCAGATTGGACATTTAACTGCAAGGATAACATTACATAAATCACTGTGATTAGCCTGTTCAAGAACAATGTTTCCACCCTGCTTCCCTCCTGAAATGTCAGATTGACGAAAAATGTATCCAATTTTGACATAATCTGGAAAATATTTATTGTTACTCCTTTTAAAAATCCTCCCTCTCTCCCCCTCCCCCCTTTTTTTGGCCATGGAGAACACAAACAGTAATAAAAAAAAAAAAGGGGGGGGGGAGAAACAGTGGATAAAGGAGAGCAAGTGAAACCCCTTAAACTGCATGAGTACTTCCCACCGAATAATGAATCTGGAAGGACAACACTGCCATATTTGCAACAGTGCCCCACAGTCAATCTGAGAGCTTCCAAATAGAGATTTGGAGTAAACATACACTGTTGATTCTTTAATATAATTAACATTGTTTGTCTCAGCATCAGTAAAAACAGGCTTTTGTCTGCTGACAAAATTTTTGGCTATGCACACTATTGTTTACTTGAATGAAAGGCTAAAGAGCTAACTGAAGCTTTTTTCTGGTCAAAAAATTTTCAAAAAGCATGGAAGCATATCAATTTGTGAACAAACCTTGCTAAGCAACACAAAGTATATGCCTTAATCAAAACAAAAAGCAGAAACCCCAAACTGATCTAGTTTTGTTTTCTTTCAATATTTCTCACATACTTTCAACAAAGCACACAACTGTCATTCAACGCCCTACTTACAAGAGTCTTTTTAAAGCCTCCTGAAAAATGTATCGATATGCCTACATCCACTATTGTATGCTTACATGCCTTCTTGGAAACCCAAGCCCTGAATAAATAAATGCTTGAAAATGCCTCATTTTGGCATAAGTGCTTCCTGCTGCTCCAGCCTGCACAGGAAGATTAAGCTGCGACCCCCTGGCTAGCAGCGCGCCGGGAGGAGCGGGCCGGCGATGCCCGGGGCGGGTACGGCGATGCCCRTCACACGCCTGCTGCAGCAGGAGGCACGTTCTTCACCAGTGCCGGAACGAATCCGCTGAAAACTGCTAGAGCGGATCCAAATACCTCTCCGTACTCCCCAAATTTGCGGGAAGACCTAGATCTAGCTTAAAACTTCTGACTTTCAACTTATCCTTTCCTGAATTTATTTTTCTGTTGCTCATGTGATAGCTGTTTCCTGTTTAAAGCTGCAGATTCAGGGCTAGAAGAACCAGGGTGAGAAATGGCTCAGTAAAGTCACTGCGAGCTTAGGCAATGGATCAAGTCCTCTACAATTACCGTAACGCAGCCTCCAGGAGTTTATCAGCCACTAACGAAGAGGAGCAACGACGCGCTCTGGCAGCGGGCCGGAGGCACGCAGCTCGCAGGCTGGCAGCGAGGAGCCTGGCGCAGCCCAGCCTCGGCTCCCGGAGCGACGGCCAGCGCGAGCGGGAATCCTGCGCCACCGACTGCAACTGCAATAACTGATGAATCGGGTGAAACCAGCACCTTTCTTTATAAAGGCAGGACCTACATGGAGAGAGATTCTAGTAGTTCGTAATTTGAGAAAGAAAAATACCCATAGAGCCTAACTGGGACTTTTTTTTAATGTTTAAAACAATATGTAACTTCAAAAAAAGGAGGCCTATCCAAACCTTATAAAAATCCTTGGCCTCACATAACTAAGCAGCTGCTAAATCCTCTAATATTTCCTAACTGAGCAAATACAAAGCACTAACTATGCTCTGCTCCTCATGCCTCAGCTAGCAGAAGCTGATCTGAGAGTACACCAGGTTTGAGCCTGCTCTCACATAGCCATGGAGACTTTTTTCTTTTTTACTCTTTTCTCCCCAGTCAGAGGCGCTTTTCATAACGCATCTCCAACAACCCCCTAAGCATCCTCTCACCAACACCTCGTTACAGGTGGAAGCAATCTGTGCACAGCACAGTCGCCGACTCACCGCACAACGCGTCTGCTGCTTTAACGACTCCCCCAAAGCGGCTGTGAGAACTTCCAGAGCTGAGAACACGAGGGTCCCAGGACACCCTCTGCCCGCTGGAGCAGCCACTCGCCGTGTGTTTGAACACCGCACTTCCACTTCATGCCTCCACCAGCTGCTTTCATTTAGATGCGGGTCACATTCGCACAGACTAGAAAGCATCACAAACCCGTACAAATCGCTAACATGGGAATTCAGGTCCTTGAAACTCATGCACTGCAGCCAACGGACAGTCTATCATTTCTCTATTAAATCCTTAAATAATATCGCTATTAATAACTAGAGTGCCTTTCTTTTTTAGTGCAAGTTCCTGATGCCACGGATAACTTTGCTACAGTTTTTCTTCCCCCCC
>NW_020447752.1:5852313-5906997 GCF_003343035.1 Apteryx rowi | reverse complement strand
ACAAATCTGTTAATTTGCTGTAAGATGCAGAAGTTCAGTGGTCTGAGGAGGTACCGATCTTCTTGTCAATCCACCCATCACCCCGATATGATACTCGCAGCATTTCAGAAGTGGGGGAAGGAAATTCAGGAGAGAGCATCAGTTGAAACTGGTTTCCAATGGCAGAGCAGAGCACAGGCAGCAACAGAGAAACATATGTTTGAATCCAAGCCAAAAATCTGGCTTCCTTAAGAAGTGTAGGATGACAAGCCTCTTGTAGTGGTAATAGTAGGCTGAAAAGTGGGGGTGGAAAAATCCCCTGTGCTCATGCAGAAAGCAAATTCTATAACATCTACCTAACAGCATTTAATTCAGAACAGCTGGGATTTTGACAAAACAGTCAAAATGACCAATTAAAGACAGTCAAAAACTTGATACTATTTTATGCTTTGATAATATTGTCTGTTCACTCACCACCACTTCAGGAAATGTTTGGGAAAATGGTAAATAATGCACTGGTGTCAAAAGCCTAACAGGCTTTGCAGAAAATACACCCATACATTACTTGGTTAAGAGCTGAGAAATGTCTGTGCTTTTGCTATCCGACATTAACTTTTCCTGGGATTGGGCATATGAAAATTGACTGCGATCAAAAGTTAATTACAGTGTTTATGTCAAAAATCAAAAGAGCAAAATGACGACTTTTAGTTGGATGTTCCTGTCACTAAGCTCAGCTTCTTCCAGCAATAGAGAATCCAAAGGAACTGCATTTTCTCTTAAAGGAGGACTGATTTTCTATATACTGTATTATCTGCTGTTCATAACACAGGAGATAATAGTACAAGCCTAGAGCTGAAAAATATTGCTGTGGGATAGCAGTCTCTCTGTTACCACCAAAAGAAATTCTGCAAGCACCAAAAAGACTCACCCATAAACAAACAAACAAAAAAGGACAGAAACGCAAGATTGCAACGCGTTGCAGAAGAGAGCAACTGCAATTCTCTATCTAGACAGAGACAACACAAACCTCGACTGATTCATAACCAGTATCTGAGGCCATGTCCCAAGTCAGAAGACTTGGGAAAAGCTACTGCTTTGCTTTTTGTTACCTGCATGTCCTCCTCCTCCTTGAAACAGACTGTGCTGATTAACAGCTTTGTGCCATTTGATGATAAGACGCTGCAGAAACCGGTGCGGATAGCTGCCTACGCAGGAGCAAAGCTCATACCTGAGTACAAGTGAGCAGAAAGACACCTGCTTGCTTGACTCCAGGAGGTACAAGTGCACAAGCAGCTCACCCTTCAGGACGCGCCTGCCTTCTCTGCTTGAGCGTTCACAGCCTGAACGGTCTTGCCTCGGATGGCTGAATCCAATCCATTCCCTTTTTGCATCTCAAAGGGCTGATTTTAGGAGGACTACAGGAGATGCACAGAGGCTGTTGTCCAATGGCTCTACGTTGCTCCTTTGTGCCTACACACAGCTTACAAACTTCAATTTTGCTAGCAAAGCTAAACACAAATAATTTCGATAATCCAGTTTTTAGCTGCTCACTAGTTTTTGTACCATTCCCACGTTCAATCAATATCTGAAGGGACTTCAGAACAAAAATAGTCACATTTCTTTTAAGAAAAGTCAGTTACTGCCACAACTCCAATTTTGAATTCAGTCATCGCTGTTGTGGCTCAGCATCTCTTAAAAAGACATTAAAAAGTCTTGAATGAGCAGCTACTCAGGCGGGGGGGCAGGGTCCTGGGGACAGCACACTGCTCCTCTGCACGAAGGATGATTTAGCAAGGGGAAGGGCTGTCTTGCAAGCTGCCAGGAGTCTGCTTCCCCGACTGTACGCTTTATTTCATAAGCCTGACCTATCTCAAACACGAAGATATGCTTTGTTAAATAGGAACAAGATACTAACCCGTTATTACCCAGAAGCTGCTGCTGCTGTTTTGTGTTTCTTGAAGAACAAGAGGTGTTGATCATTATCTGCATTTCAAGACTGCCCCAGAAGCAGACAAATTCTCCAGAGAGAAAGATCCTGTTTTCATGTTAGCATTCTTGGAAGTAAACAAGTGAATGAAGAGAAATGCAGAATTTGTATCATTTCTAGACAGCAAAGCCTTCTGTGAAGTGTCAGCAGCTCTGTTTTTTTGCAGGTTGTCCAAAGAGAAAAAAAAAAGGGGGGGGGAGGGAATCCTTAACATGTTTCTTCTTGGTGTTGGTGAAAAACACATATGCAATATGAGATCAAAGCTAAGCTTGACATTGGTATTTCTCAATCCAAAAAGCTGACCAGACAGAAGCTTGAAAATTAAGTCTTTATAAAGCAGCATTTTCCAATTCTGCCAGTTTCCACTACTTCTCAAATGACAGCAGCTTTGACAATGAAAATGCTATTATGCTTTCTTAGTAGGCATAGCTACTGCCAAGAATTAAGAGAAACCTTCTTCCTTAAGCTAAAACTCTTAGGTTCCTCACTGCTTGTCTGGAACCTGAAGGGAATGCAAACAGAAGGTGGTTGAGGAGCAAGAACGCTGCATTTTGCTGAAAGGGTGTTTTTTTTTTTCCTGACATAAAGCAAATAGCTCTAGGCACAACATATATACGGACTGATTCTTAGTGGATCCACCTGCAAGACCAGGGCACACAAATAATTTACTGCGCATTTTTTTGTTTTATTTTTTCTTTTCTAATACAGTAACATTTCTTCTCACTTTCAGCTTGCAAAGCTAATGTGCACACTCAACTGCTGAATAATCCATGAATTTAAGTGTCCCTAAATACACAGTGAAAAGATGGATTACCCATTAGGATAAAATAATATACACAAGCCCCTAAATACATATGTACACTGTAATACACATTTTAAATAGTCTCAGTGTGTGAATTTAAATGATAATATGCATGTTAAAAAGTTTCAAAAGACATCTTTACAAAGGAGTCATTACCACTGTGTAAATAATACATCACTTAAAATAAACTCTCTGAACTCCCGTGAAAGGCTCTTTTTGTCGACATTAAAGGAATAAAAGAAATGAACACATCTATAAAATACAAACAGTAGTAAGAGGTTCAATTTAAACTCATAAAAGAGTGTATGCATGAGGGGAGGGGATTATTTAATTTCTAACACTGCCTATTTTGTATTCTTTCACTATTGTCCAGAAATCTTGCAAAAAGTAAAGCACCTAATGGATTAATAAACTAATGGATTCACAGTCCCCTTTGAGACCCTTACCAAGTTTTCAGTGGACACCTTAAGAATCTTCATATACATCCCCTACTCCACAGCACGTTTAGTTTGTATTTCTTAGTCAACTCTCCCAAATCCTTGCTACTTATCCACAGATGCTAGACCGAAGAGGCTGAAAACCTTTATTCCAGTCCTCAGAACAAAATCCCCATTACCAACTGGTAAAAACACGCACCAGTGTGTTGGAGGAAACAAGCTTTGATCAAGAGAGCTTGGGAGGGGGCAGGTTTAAGAGACTAGTTCTAGGAGTCTGAATACTTAAGCAAAACAGGGAAGTCTTAAACATGCATGGTCAGGTTTTACAACTTTAACTCTGATTTTCAATAAAGTCTCCACTTCAGGGTGCACAGTTTTGGTGCAACCAAGTTATGGTATACTACACTAGAATTTACTAGTAAAACTTACTGCAGCGAGCATCCAGTAATAAGGTGCTTTGTACTGATCCTGCATTACATACAACTGAATTCACACACGAGACACCACAGGACCTGCACCACTAAATACACCAGCATACTTACAGCCATAAGCTAACCCATCGTGAGAGCCTAAAGGAATCAGAGACCCAATTTCCTTTTCAGTAATATTCATACACCTCACCTGTGCATGCTGTTCTGAAAACCCCAGCTCTAAACTATTTTTATCACATTTGACTGTTGAAAAGCAAACACACTCTTCACCCTCCCCAGCAGATCTGTGTTTGAAGGCCTGCTTTCAGATGCTAATTTCTATACACACACAGAGCACAAGGATGCGTCAGCAAGTGCACCGGGACGCCAAACTCACAGCTCCGCACTGCGGACCCGCCGGGAAGGCAGCGGCCACGCGCGTTCCCTCCGCAGCGAGCGGCTGAGCCCGTTTCGCTCCCAAGGGCTGATGCACGTTGGGGCACAGCTCCCTGAAATGGGCCTACCCTCCCTCTTGGCGTTTTTTCACATTGCAACATGCCCCAAACCCCTCTCTCCTGACCTGGATGTTCCCCACACAGCCCAGGCTCTCCCTCCTCCTCTCCTTCCAAACACACAAGGAAGAATCAAGGTTCCTCCCTTTCAGGGACAGGAGACGGGTGGAAACAGAGCCCCTGGGGACAGAAAGAGCCGGAGCTGTTCGAGCWCAACCCTGCCCAGCTCAGCTCTCAGGCTTCAGGGGGACCCGGAGGTCTCCTGGCATCAGGCCTGGCCCAGGATCCCGCGGCAGCCCCCGACACCAGCGGCGCACACTGCCTGCGGCCAGCATCTCACCCACCCGGGCACGGGCCTGCCGAAGGCTTCAGCTTGCATCTGATTTCCTTCATTCTCCTGGCTGTTCTCAAGTTGACCCTGCCTTTCCAAAAGTGGTTTGAAGGAATAAATAAATAAATGAATAAACAGAAATACAGAAGAGCTGGTGTACCTTGCTCCAAGTAAAGCTGAAGAGCGAAGGTGCAATCCCTTCATCCTGAACAATCCCCACGACGATCTCAGATTTCTGTTAGATGCAGGGCGACTCTCGCTTATGTAGTATGAACTCCAGCCTATGCCCTGCATCTCCACCTCTTTCCACCGCCTGCGTGTCCCACTCCCTCTTTCGCTCCGGTTTCCCACGGGTTTTGGAGGAAGCGGAGGAGCTGCACCCAGCCCCAGCCAGCATTAACCACCCGGCTGCCCAAGGGCTCCTGCACCCGAGCACAGGSTGGGGTAACAGGAGAGCCCAGCCCACCGACCAAGGCCCTGGGATGCCTTAGGCACACCATGGCCAAGACAAACTCATCTAAGCTACACGGTAATGCAATTTGGCCTCATATATAGTTGGGTTTTTGGGTTTTTTTTTGAAGTTGACCCAGCTTAACCTTCAGCCAGAGCAAGTGTTGCATTCTCAAAATGCAATGTTAAAAGAAAAAAAAACAAATCCCCCCACACCCAAAGACTGAATCTGGAGCGCAGCGATAGGAAAAACTGTTGCATGGTGCCTGCCCTGAGCATTATTTTTCCACATGACATTTCCCCTGCCCCTCCCAAAAGCCGCCCAGTCAGTCGGCTGCTGTTTGGGTTGCGGAGAAGCCGGGACCCCGGGGCAAGGACCAGGTCCCCACGGCGCTCTCGGCGGCACGTCCAGCATGACACCGGTGCCTGGGCTTCCCCGACCAGCCCTCTGACCTGCAGGGCAGAGCGGCAGGACTTGGAGAAAGACTCCATTTGTGAAGAAAGCACGTATTTACATCCCTGAGCAAACTCTTTTTAAGAGTATACTCACACGCACAAAACGCACTCGAGAGGCACGCAAGAAAGCTATTCCGAGAGCTCTTTAGACTGGAACGGCGGCATACCAAAGGTGAGCGCAGGTTTTACGTTCAATAAGCTCCTGCTCCACTCTCCGCACTTGACAGCCTGGCCTGAAACAATCCCAAGCGACTCTGATGACGTCTCGCCTCGAACCGATTAAGGCTGAGAAAACCAAGAGCTTCACTTAGGGCTTGTTTCAGGGAGGAGCAGCCAGTTTTCTAAGACAATATTTTTTCGGACTTAGCTTTATTAGCCTGCGATGGGGAGGGGAGGGTAATCCTCGTCATCTGGTGTTTCAGGAACGAGCTGCTTATTTAGCCTAAGGAGAAAGTATAAAACTGCTGAATGRCAACAGCCCAAAGCCTCTGCAATACAGAAGATGAATTTTGCATTTTCAACCAATGAAAAAAGTGAACTTTTTTTTTTTTTTTAAAGGAGTGAAAGGGCAACTACAGAATGAAACAATTACAAATAAGATTAAGGCATCTACTTCTGTTTTTCTATTATTTTTAAATCTTTGCCTATGTTAGGTCACGAGCTTCAGCAATATTTTTGCTATTGCAAACCAGCCTAATCTTATTTATGCAAGTTTCTAATACTTACGCTTCTTAATCTGTGCACTAAGAAACGTGCATCTAAAGCTGCAACACCTAAAAATACAAAAGATTTTTTTTTCTTTTTTGAAAAAGTGATATTCCTCAAGAAATTCACATTTGAATCAGGTTCTCTTTCTTCTGCTACTATTTAAGGGTAATAACAAAGTTGTGTAATTTAACCTAAAAAAAGAAGACAACAAAAATTCAGTAAATGAACCCAAAAAATCATTAAGGGGATTTCTAAATCCCTGTTTAATGAAGCATAACAGATAGGGCTGTTTTATGTTCCCGCTGTCTTTTCTTAAGGTAAGCCTGGGTTTTGGTTGTTTTTGTATTGTTTCTATAGTTTTAATAGAGCAAAGCGTCGCCCAGAAATTGAAGACTCCTACAGCATTCAATGACTACTTATCCCGATTCAAAGGTGAGGCGCTCGGGCCTCTCCTCCTCTCGCTGCGCGCCTCCAGGACAAGCCTGGGGCCGCAGGGGTTGGACGGCAGGACGACCCCGAGCCGGCTCGCCGCAGCCCTCCCGGCCTTTCCCGTAAGGTCCCACAAGCGCAGCCCTTGGCCGCTCCCAACCGCATCCCTCCCAATCCCCCCAAACATTTCGGGCACCCGCGACCTGGAGGTGTTTTCCGAGTCAGGACACTGAACAAACGCTCGCACAAGTGCCAAGGAGGGAGCAACGGGGCAGGAAAGACGGCAGAGCCCACCAAAACCACCGCTTTCCAAGGCAGGGAGCCTCGCCAAGCCTCAGCGCTACGCTGCTGCGCGCAGGGGCTGGCCACGGTAATCCTGGATGTGCAGCCCAGACACAGCTCTTTGCTAACGTATTTTCAACAGGTCAAAGCCCTCTTGCCATGTAATTGCACCTGTGAACAGTTCCCTTAAATGTTTAACTTCATTCCTTCATCCCATCGGATCTGAAGGTATGGACAGGCAAACCAGTTACCTCAAGATAAGCAAGGATGTGACTGAAGAATATGAGTAGTAGCTTGCTGAGCTAAAGCAAGATTTGACTTCATTTTTATTTTTTTTTAAACCTACAGCCTTTGCCAGACTTCTGTCCCCTGTACACCAATCTTTAACAGATCTCATTCCTTGATCACTGATAATTTTTTAAAAAACGCCCTGAAAAATCCCAACTTTATTCCCTCCCTCTGCCTCAGTACATTCCTTCAATTACTGTTTTTGCAGACAAATCACAAGAATGGAGTTATCTGCAGACATCAAGCAGATCAGAGCAATTCTGGAGGAGGGAAGAACAGTCTCATAGCTAAAGACATTAGAGAATGCCATATGGCCGCTTCTGAAATTGGCTTGGTCACCGGTTTTCGTTGAGAGATGACTCCAACCTGTAGCACTTCAGATAAAATGTGATTCCTGCTGCAATTCTAGTGAGGCACATATTGCAGTTGTGAAATTACTAATAGAAGAAAACAACCAGAATTGCTCACCATCACATACCTTTCCACAAGCAATATTTTTTTAAAAATAGACATTAAGTATTATATAGTTTTGTTGTTGCAAAACTGAAGAACGCATTTTTGCAGCCAGAACTAGTGAGTTGATAAAATTAATAATTCAAGAATAGGGTGTATTTCCAGGCTACCAGAGGAAAAGTTATAATATTCACATTTTCCATCAGGATAGGAATTTGCCATTTTTCCTCTCCAACAATTTTGACCTTTGTTAGGCATATGGAAAGTCTAATTTCATATCCTATTGTCAGTCTCAGGCACCAAAAATTAACTTGCTGTTTTTGCTTTCTTACAGCAAACGTTTCAATGAATGCTTCTCTCTTTTGAAATGGAAAGCACATAAGAAACTCGTTTAACTCAAAGCTCTTCTTGTGCTGCTTTTCTTTATCCCTGGAGTAACGTATTATTTTTTTAAGCAAAGCAAACGGAGAGGATTTAGTAGAAAACAATTTGTTTTATTGTTCCATTAATTTTATTTATGTTCAAAGATGTTGCTTTTATCAATCTGGTATGAGAGCAAGGGAAACATCAGGAGGAAGAAACATGACTGCACTTCAAAATGAGGCGTTGAGCAGCACAGGAGCAGGAGTTGTGTGAACCACCTAAAATGATCAGTCATATTAATACAATGCAGTTTTGATAGGTAGCAATTACCAGGTAACAGATAGTCTAAACATCAATCAGAAGGCTACTGCAACCACAGGCTTCGGACCGTGCCCTTACGTTCCTTGCTGCTGGTACACGTGCAAGCTGTCATTACTTAAGGGGGCGGGGGGGAGTCTCTTTCTTAGCAGTTTTGCATTTTCTATTCCATATCTCTTGAAAGTCCTCTGCATCCAGCATGCATCGGACGTTCATAGCGTTCTGTCCAAGCCTYCTACTTGCAACCTTTTCACTATGCTGTTTGTCACTCGGTGCACCTACATCTTTCACAAAAAAACTATCTTTTTCTTGTTGTAGAGCAGAAGTAGCTGGATGCTTGGGCAGCTGGAGAGAGGCCAGCAGGACAAAGAATGTATACTGCTTACTTTATTTACAAACACTTGGGACTTAAAAAACAAACCTTTTCATTTCTGTTTGAATATGATTTTATGTTTTGGTTTTGCATATGATTTTATTCATAACTAGAGAGATATTAGAACTCTAATATGAATAATTATTCATTATAATCTGCAAAAATTTAGTCTCATCTGTTGCAGTCACGGCTGATTGAACAATGAAGTTTACAATTTATTAGCTTGATTTTTAGACTTTTAAATCAACATGAAACAGTGGTATATAGAACCTTCTCCTGCCCTACCTTTTTCTCTCTCTTCTTACTGTAAGGCCTCTGGGAAGCGAGGGCCAAATTAAAAAGCAGCTCCGGGTAGGAAAGAAGGTTCAGCGATTGAGAGGACTGCGACTCTCATCTTTGTTCAGTGGCAAACGTCCTGCGCGATCTTGGACAAAATCTGTGCCCCAGGTTCCTGTCTGTAAAACGGCCTAGCGGTCCTGCCTCTCCTCTCACCCCCACAAGTAGAGAGAGGATAAACACATAAAAGATTATCAGGCCTTAAGACACTATGAATAAAACAGCGAGGGAAGGAATGAAGCGCAGAAGTATGACTTAAGATAATCACGATGGCAGTAATCGCTTTGGAAAATGTTTGCAGGCAAACGTTCAATGAAGAAAAGGCAAGGCGCCTTTTCCTAAGCCACTGCAGAAAAACTGACCAGTTTCCCTAGATTTATTTCTTTAAAGTGCTATTTTTGATCATTCAGCCGTGCCTCTTTCAACAAAGGAAGAAATATTCTTATCCTAAGCAATTATAATCATGATAACACCTTGCCAACAACCTAACACWAATTAAAAAACTCCAGAAAAAGACGGATGCTCTTGCTAACTGCGTCCACCAGGAAGTATTTTTGAGTAAAGAAGTTGCTGTAAGATGCTGCTGCGGAGTTTGTTCTTACATGGTACAGAAGACAAGTTGTTTTTTAAGGCAATATCCCTGATAGCATGTATCGGATAAAAAAAGAAAAAGCGAAGCACCTAACTACAAGAAATGAATGATGATGGAGACCCTGTAAAAGGCCTCTCCTAATGACAAGATATTACTGCACAGGTTAATGAAAACCAAATACCAATTTAACATGCTAACCTTTGAGCAAATTGAGTTCAACTAATCAAGAGCCCTCCAAAAGGGTATTTTGAACTAAGAGAAAAGACTGGAAAAATCATTTACATAAGATGGCTGGTAATGGTGCATTTAATGGCACCGGTGATAAGGAATTATACCAGAGAAATGAGCACATCGTGTAAGACCTATTCCCTAGAGCATTTAATGGGACATCTCCACAGAGCCAAATCCTACCCGTTGGTGCTCACGCACAAGTCCCATTAAAAGCAAGGCAATAACAGACTCTTCTCAGGATATCCCGCCCCCAAAATTGTAAACAGACACAACATCCCAACCCAGACCGGGTTACCTTGTTGCAGAGAGGCTCTCTACGGCAATTTTGATAACAAAAGCACAGCCCCCACCCCCAGATCGGATTATGCATTTCCCTCTCTGAATTCCTCAGGCAGAAGAGGATATTTCACACCCAAAAGCTGCTACCTCCTTATGGACTCAACAAATTATTCCCTGCAGGAGAATGCGACACCAGTCTGAGTACCTCTGTCTGAACACTACTGGATAAAAAAAGAAGTAAGTGTTTGTGGATTTGTAAAAGAGTATCCAGGCTTAGAAAAACTTAGGAAAAAAACATTGAGTATGTACAGGCACACACCAAGGCTGCGTACACATCTGTCCCTCACCTTCTCCTGAGCACCAGCAGAATCTTTAGTTATGGATGTCTAGTACAGACAAGTAACTCTTCATCCCTCTCTAAAACCGAAGGCAGCGCAATTCTTGGGCATTTACCCAGACAGCTAAATGAGAAGTGGTATTTTCCTATATAACAGGAAAGCCCAACTCCCATAAAGGTAAAAATATGTAGCTGGCTTCACACTCCTTATCCACACGCACAGAAACGTCACTAAAGGGTTTTCTTCCATCGTCCCCCCGCAAGCCACATTTGAAGGTCTGCCTTCCACGGCCACCTCCACATCCTCTGAAGATCACTGCAAACAAGTCAGCCTCCCAGCCAAGCACCGCACCTGTGATTTATCACTTGCCATTCGCGCTGTGGCAACCGCGGGCTGCATACCCTCATTTGTCAAACAAAACAGCATCAAATTACCTGGCTTGGAATGAGTCCAGCATCTCCTAACAAGTCCAGGTCTCAATAGATGCAAGATATTAACATTACAATAAAATTGGGGCACATCATCTTTAGGAAATAACATTTTAGAAGAGTATTAAGCTCGGCAATATATTCTCGTTGGTAGTATCAGATAATGCAGCCCTTACGCTAGCCTTTCCGAGCAGGATGTAAAAGCAGTCTTTTCTCCCCTGAAGCTTTCTGATAGGGCAGGAAATGGCTGGCAACTAACAAGTGCTTGCTTTGGCAAAGCCAGCAACGCCGCCGGTCCGTGCCTTTGCTAATATTCTCAAGCTCCTTAAAAATGACCTAATGCACCAGGCACCTTCGGCTTTAGTAGCGTATCAGTATTTTCTTCAAGGCCTTCTTAGTCTTGCCAACTAACTGTCCCATGGAAAGACAATGAGATCGTCATCTAAATGAACATTAATACAATATGATTACTGGAAATAATCAGTACAAACATAAATAAGGAAACTGTAATTGAGCTTATTAAGTAAAACAATACGAGGCCTTTACCCAGGAAAGCATCAGTGAACAACAGGCTCTACATCTGCAACAAAAGCATTTCAGATATTCCACCAAAAAGAAATGGGGATCATGCTCTCAGGCACACTGCTCACGAGGGCTGGTCTCACTAGCCTTTAATAAATTGTTTCTTGATTTCTAAATCATCATTTGTTGAATTTCACTTTGAAAAGCTATGGAACTATTATAGCAGTCACCTAATGGATGCACATTAGTTCTTTTTTGAAAGATATCCAGGAAAGAGTGATCAAGAAAAAAGTAGCTAGCCATAGGTACATAAACCTACTTAAAGCTCCTACTTATGTTTCACTATATCGAGCTTTAATACACTGAGGGGTTTACAAGCCAGAGACCCTGCTCCCCYCACCCTTTCATTTCAGCTGAAGTTTCAGTACTGTGATCCCTGCTGGCTGCACTGAAAAAACACTAACCTAAGACTTTTGGCTAACAGCTGCCTTTCAGTCCTTTCATTCTTCTCTTCATTACTCATTCCTGTTTCATTGTCCCAACAATAAGAAACACATTATGAATCTAAAATTTTCCAGTACTGGGAACCTTGAAATTCATCTGAAAAAAAGATCCCATGGAAATGTGCCTACAGTTAATAAGAGACCCAAACCTTTTGCAAAACTATACTTTGCAGTTAAGGGATTCCATAATTAGAACATAATTACTCGGCCATACAATGCGTCAAATTATGGAGAATGATTATTTGTTAAACTACAGATAAAGGGAAGAATGAATAAATCTGGAGCCACAGATAAAGCCAATTAAATGAAAGTCCTTCCCTTCAGCATTCTTGTAACACTTTGGAGACTGCCTCAGTATCCAGCAGCTAGTTTACATGCACAACTGATGTGATAAAACTTTTACACTATATACATAGCATAAATCCCAGCAGTAAATAATTCAGTACAAGAAACGGCTGCAAAAAGGGACAGCTGGTGCTGACAACACTATCAGCATCTTTGTTACTACATGACATAAAGTTGGTTATGAGTGGAGTAAGATCACGGAGAAGACGACACAAATTCCAGGTTAAGCTTGGAGTTAAGGGGTTTCACTTATTATTTGAATAAGTGCCAGCATCCTTTAAAGTAGTGCTCAAAATGAAACTACCTGTCTTCAAAACACACTAAATGATTCTCTGCATATAAATTTATCAGAGCATGCGCATCTAAAATACTCAGTTGGGAAAGAAAACACACCTCTCCGTTTGGTGTAAATTCTGAAACTCAGTTATTGCAGAGGATATAATTCGACTAATGAATTCAGCCAACTCTACCTTTTAATATATGGAAGAATACAACACAGGGCAGAAATCCACAGAGTCACTTGCTACCTGCAGAGAGACCAGTCCTGTTAACACCGCTGCCTCGGACACCTCCTCGACCGAAGACAACAGCCGTTCGTCCTGACAGCGGCTGGCCGCCGCTCAAAGCTGCAAGAGGACCCAGCAGGACACCGCGGGCAGGAAGGCTCGGTGGAAACCATAAGGAACGATAAGGGCAAATGATATAAAAGTGGTCCCAGAGGAAGCGCTTCCAAACTGAAAGCTGTGCACCCTCTCCTTGGCACACGTATTAAACAGTCACCCACCAGTTGTTCCCCTTCTCCAGTTCAGGATTTCATCCCACTCAAAAGCGCCTACACTGTTGTAAATTGGCAGTTACACCTTCTGCTGGACTTCCGTTCAACTCCGCTGCACCTTGACTTTTTTTCCTACTCCCCCAAGCTCATTAAGTCATAAAAAGAAACTGCCAGTTCTGCAGCTTCGTCACGCAACGCGCAGCACTTCTCCTTACTCAGCGGTGCGCGAGGTCACCAAAACTTCTTGTGGCGAAACACAAAATCAGACCTCGGGTCATGGGTCTGTCTCCTGCCGCTCATCACACAGCACGGCAATCTGCGCCCCGATACGGCTTCAGCGACACAATCCACCCCTAAATTTAAGAGTGACCTATAAATACAGCCTTAATATTCAGTTGGTACAGAAAAAAAAAATAAATCAAGTAAGGAATTAGGTAAAGTACACTGAAAACAGCCAGTGACAAGTATGGTATCCACCCTCTTAAGCAGTAACAATAATTACACTCTTTCAAAGAAACCGAGGTGTAAAAAGACGCTAGTGTCATCTTTTTCTGCACAATAACATAACATTGACTTTTTAAACAAAAGAAAGCATATTTTCTGACCCAAAGCAGAAAGACAGATTATGGCCATTTTAGAGGCCCTGAAAATACTGTTCAGTGAATATAACACTGGGCCACACTGCTCACATAGTGGAAAATTCAAATAAAGATAAATTGAGGCAATGTAATCTTTTAACTGAGGTATGAGACTGGGGATCAACAGATGAGGGATGAGTCTCAGCACCTGAGCCATGTGCCTAACAGCAATATTTATCCAGTTTACAGAAGTGCTGGACAAAAGAAGAAAAACATTATCTAAAATAGCATGTGTACATAAAAGATAAAGTTCCACTAATGTCAGGGCTTTTAAAGAGATCACTTCATCAGTATTTACTTTTTAAATATTACACTGACTTTTTAATCTGCCAAAATCTACAAGAAACTCCCCAAAACTCCAAATCTGCATTATCAAAACATTGATGTAACAGTGGTGAAAAGTTTCAAAGACATATTCAAAGTGGGTAAGTAAGAACTGATTTGTGTAATAAATGCCCAAGCTAGACAGCAGGAAAAACACTGAAAGCAGAGAACTCCACCCTTAAAGTACTATTGCAGGAATGAAAATCAGTTTTTATAATATCTATTAGTCACCTAACTTTACATGTACCATTGAGGAGTAATTCAAAGCCTCTTAAAGTCAAGATTTTCAAGGCAATCCCTGCAAAGGGCGCTGGGGAAGCGGGAATCGTTTTGCAGCTTCTTTCTGACCCCAGACACCACTGAAGTCACCAAGCCAGGGCACTACAGCTGCAGAAAGAAATGTCTTAAAACTTCATCGCTACAGAAAATTAAAAGCTATTTGTGAAAACTAAGTTTTAAAAGAGTTTTAAATCTCGTGCTAAGGAGGCATTTCACGGTTGCTGCTGTAGTGACCACTGTCACTTTTCCACATTTGAACASCAGCAGACGCAGAACCCCTGGAGGTTTGCTCCAAAAAACATCGTTTCTTGTATTCACAAATAAGAGAACTTCCAAGACTTATCAACAATATGGGACATATTATAAAAAGCTGAGTAGCTTTTTAGTTACTTCTAAAGGACCCTAGAAAACTCATGTACCCAGGGCCATGAAAAAGCACTTCTCATTCTGGTTAAAACATCATCAAAATACCATTTGCCTCTTTATAAGCTCAATTAGCCTCTAGATCCCTCTAATGACACTTGTATTTTCTGGTTTGAATAGGAAACCTGTATATTTAAACTTGATGCATTTCAAAAGGAAATCAGAAGAGTTGAATTTCTGTATTTATGAATATTTACTGAAGACATCCATACCTCAGAAACACAAAGTTTTCTCAGGTTATCTGTTACCTTAATGCGGAAGGCTTGTTTCCACTAAATGAGAAGTGCACACACTATAAACTAAACTGCTCCTGAAACGCACATGACATTTAGATATTTTACTTAATGTGTGAATAGCAGCACTACAAGCTAAGACAGTTAAATGCCTATTACACAACTTGTGCCATAATATACTATCAAATTCAACAGCACTGAGCACACCACCCAAGCCTGATTTATTGCTGCTAATTGCTAATTAGGGTTATTTTTGAAGCACTGCTGTTTGCATTGCACCAGATTTGCACTTGGGGAGAAAACAGGATTTACAAGGTCAGAACGAAGTTTAAACATTTGTATACAGACTGTTTCACTGCACTCAGTATCACTAAAAGGTCTTAGCAATTTGAAGACAACAGTATTTACACATGTGATGTTATTAAAAATGGGTACTCCCAACTTTGTGTAAAGCAGTTATTACCATGCAAAAAATTTAGAGTGGGATTGCAATGGTTACAGACACAGCTTTCTAATTAAATAATGGTAGTAATATCACTACACTTCCACATACTACATTAAAAATTGAACACTGCCTCACTAATAATGCACTGTTCATTTGCATAATCTAAGGATCCGAGCTAGCAGCGTTAGCTATAGAGCATCGCGTTATTAAACACTGCCATGCCCATCTCCCGACCCGTCCTGTGGCCCGTCATCACCAGGGAGAGCCCACCAGTAATTCCRGCAGGTGCATTTTTTTAAGCTCCTGACTCTTAAGACCCACTTAAGCACTGTTAGTCATAGGATGATCCTCATGATCAAAACTTAGTTTTTACTTTCAGAAGTCAAATCCCACTCTAGACAATTCCAATTTTAACATCAATCATCTTTACACACCATGGCAGTAGGTCACCTCCATTCAGGTCTCACCAACCTCAGTAATCTAAACTTAAGACATGATTTTTTTGCCAGTTGCCCAGAAAGTTTCTCAAGCCAGGATTTCCCTTGCAGAAAAGCACTAAAAGTGAAACAGCTAAGTTACAGGCAACGGATTTTTATGATAGACTGTATGGGCCACAAAGCTACAATTTTAAAACCCACGAGATTAGAGAAGGTTGAAAACCAAGGAAGTTATTCCTATTCACTGGAGTATTTTCCCCCACCGAAATACTCCCATGGAGCTGATCAGCCTGCTGGGCATCAGCAGAGACAGGACATCACAGAGGCACCAGCGACCCCTGCGCACCAGAAGCAGCTGCACTAAGCTGCGCCACGGGCGAGCTATGCCAAGCAAGGGATGAAGAACAGAAGAGGACAAACCTGATTTCCAGGCCCAAAATTCAGCTGCAGCAGTCAGTACTTTAACTGACTTGATTGACTGTAAAAGTGGACTATGAAAAAGTGTTGCAAAATATAATCCCTTCAAAAATAAGGCTTCAGTTAGGTTAGACTGGATGTGGGACACTTGCATGCACCTAGCGCAGAACTGACTACAGCAAGGAAGTATGAAGGTAAGTGACCCCTAATCAAGAAAACATGACGTGTCTAGACTTACCAAAGGTTTCTCTTGAATTATGACCTTAGTTCAGAGTTATTTTTATGATTTGCTATAACTCTTTCCAAATCTTCCCTAATTATTAGCTGTATCAGCAKTATGAGAGCCATATGAAAGTTAGTACTCTGTTATTTTTAATTTCAAGAGACCAATTGCATTTCCAAATGTACTGCTAGCATAATCCAGTCAGGCTGTGCCTTTATAAATCCAGTGAGTTTTCCTGACATATTATCCCAGAGATGAAGACAGCTAGCATGAAATCTCAGAGGAGGGGGGATTCACAGCAGGATCCATGGCTTCATGAACTTTAACATGGAGTTATTCTTAAATGTTAACATCAAGAAACAAAAATGTGGTTCTTTCTATGCCTTCCCAAGGAGGCTGCTCAGAGAGCTTGCTTTTGGTAGGAACGAACATCCCTAGAAACACATTTGTATTTCGGCAGCATTTGGGAGCCTGAATCTAGGAGCTCCCAAAGTGGAGCAGCTCCCACTGCAGCAAGTGCTACACAAACAGGACAAACACATTTTTCCAGCCCCAAAGCATGTATGCTATGGTAATCAGCTCTTCCCTTAGTGTGGGGACACAGTTCCCAATGGTGTTTTAATGGAAAATATATTTACAGCAATAGAAGGCTGCTTACAGACCAGCTGTTCCTTCCTGCTCTCCACTTTGTTTTTAAAGGAAAGCTGTGCTTCTCCTTCCTATCCTCCCCCACCAGCTTTCTACAAGTACAAAGGGACTGCAGCACACGCCAAGGGTCAGACCTCTTCAGCGCTAGCTGACAGGAAGGGGCTGGATGCCACGGGAGTTGGTGTTTTCCTCTCTATTACACCACATAATACAGCTTCTTTGCTCTTTTGAATAATCCTACTCATTTAACACACGCCCTCAGAAAAGACCTGCAACATCGCAAGTTGGGGCTCCACGGCAGCCACGTGCCTCAACAGCTTCAGCCTATTTCAGAAGTTGACCAACGAATGCAAGGTGCACAGAGCGGCAGCAGATCAGCGACGGGACAGCCCCGCGCTACGACCACGCTCTCCCTGCGACAGCGATGGACAAGCGCCAGCCGGAGGAAGCGCCAGCCCAATCCTCCCCCCAAAACGCAGAGCACTGCACAGGCTCAGCCCACGCACTGCTCGGAGACGACTGACTCAGGGCATTGAGTCTGACCTCAGGACCTCTCAGGAAAAGTGACTTGGAGGAAGCACTGGGAGGTGGGAAGGGTAGAAACGCATCGTAGGAAATAGTTATTCTCCTGACTCAAGGAAAAATMCAGCTCTGATTGGAAATTATGAGCAAACCTTTAAATCCCCCCCACTTTTGCTTACTCCACCCTGTCATGGAGAATTCTGTTTTACCATTGCAAAAGCTGTCCTTGAGACAGGCTGCATGTGTTCGTACAGCATGCAGCAGCATGGACCTTCTTTAAAACCTTGTGGGCATTGCTACAACATAAACGTTCAGAATGAGAGCAATTACTTCTGACTGCACTAATGAGGCAGGCATGCTGTTTCTGTACTATATATACATTATACACAAATTTCATTTAACAAGTATCTTGGCTATGATGTAAACCCATCCTGACTTAATTTGTTTGCACACATTTGGACTGAAAATTAAAATTAATAGAAAGCTATAATAAATAAAAACTCCTGCTGGTCTGTGTGAATGTTCAAGAAGGCAAAGAAGCATTTAATTCCCCCATAACCTCAGCACAGAGTTTACCGATTCCCAATTACTAAACAGCCACGTCAGGCACCATGTATTGACTGGGTGGGGGGGAGGTGATGGGGAGGGGGACCCAGAATGGAGGAGTTTTCTCCATTCAGCAGGCAATTTTCCCCTCTCAGTACAGAGGGGGGGACTAATGCACGTAAATCCCTGGTTCATCAAGACGTGAATAGACCTTTTGTTGCAGTCTATTACGGTTATAGAGATTCTGGCCACGCTTCTCTTACCGTCACCATCCCCTCCACCAAAGAGAAAGGTAGAGCTTAAAGCACAGAAACAGCTCAAGATTCAACACACGGCCCAAAGAGCCTGGCTGCACCAGGAAAAAAACCTAACTGACAGCCCCCTTTTCAGGGCCTTGCGACACCACTTTTGACAAGTTTCGCCCTGGCAGCTGACACGCAGTTCTCGTCTTCCACTGCAGATGTGCGGCTCCGCTGCACAATGGGCGCCCGCAGCCCTGGCGCCCCTCCAGCGCCCACTGCGCGACAGCAACAAAAGGCGAAGCTGGAAGCCCTCGGCTACGGCACAGCTCTAAATGATTTAGTGACCACGGCGTCCAGACCTTGGCAGCAGCTGCTGCTTTAAAGGGACATTACCCGAGGAGGCAGTAAACCACAGAGGCAGGCTTTTTCACATTGGATTTGAAAAGTTCTGTTCAAAACCGAAACGGTTCCGGACATTTCAAGCGCGGAGAGTAGGGCAATGGGAAGGGACAGGGCAGGCAGGGACTGACATCAGCAGCTGTCGGTGCAAAGGAGGCAAACAAGGCCTGAACAACCATCTAGCATAGCATCCCCCATTTAAGGATTTCAAAGCACTCTGCAAGCATCAGTGATTGCAACTTCCCATCTCCATGGCCAAACAGACTGGTGTTATTCTCACTTTACAGCTAGGAAAAAATAAATAAATAAGTCAAGCACTGGGATCAAGTCAGCCACTAGTGTTCAGACAAAACTTAAACCCATGATGCTGCTTTAACTATACAGACACCTTTCCTCCTAGGTGGACGAGGAAAATTACGTCTTTATACATTAACACCAAATTATGTTATAAACTTCCATTTTCTTTAGTGCACAACTCGAGCATGCTACAAAAGGGCTTTCGCAGAGACTTTTACACTGAATGCAATCTCTAGCTTGTGACAGCCTTGTCAAGGGGAGATTATTTATGAGCACCAGCACACTCAGCGCAAGACATCACTGTACACCACACCTTCGTGCACACTGCCCTTGGGCAAGCACGCTGCCCGTCCCCTGCCAAACTCCACAGCAGCGTGTGAGCACCTGCTCCAGAAAGCTCTTGGCTGGAAGAGCTGGCTTGTCTCTGTGCAGTACAGGACCCAAAGGAACCCCCAAATCCCTTCAAACCCCATGCAATTCTTCTTCCTTTCCAGTTATGGAATAGCTGAGCTTTTGCTATAAAATCTGTCACGTGCATCAGAGAATTAATGAACCAAACTACCACAGTCTTCCAAAGAAAATAACAGCGAAGACAAGGAATGCCTTTGCCTCAGCATTTGAGCTGTTCTGCCCACCGTTTCCTCCCTGCCGGCAGTAAYGCGTTGGGCCGGGGCCCTGACGTGAACCAGGTCCTCGTTCAGCTCTGCAGATGACACACACCCTGCCTCCTCCTCCCTCCTTCGAATCCTCCTGTCCCAGCCCTGATCACACCGTGTTCATGCTCAAGAGCTGCATCGCGCCTCCCTGCATGGCTCCAAATCCGTCCGTGGTGCTCCAAGAAGGCATGGCCCCAGCTCCTTCCCGGAGCTGCCTGGGATCAGCTTCCCTGCTCGGCACCACCACACGCCGTACCCTAAGTGCTGTCTAAGGGAACCCTGCAGGCAAATGGAGGGCAAGTGATTGACCAAAGAAATCACCGAGCGCCTTGTTGCAAGGAGAAATCAGTAGCCAGCTGTGCTATGCTGCACCARTAACTTAGTGCAAGAAATAAACATGTCAATTCAAGTTAAAAAAAAAAAAAGAAAGAAAGATTTACGTGAACAGTAACTACAGTGCAGCAAATACTCAAAATAATTTCTGTCAACAGAGCACTAATTAAGACGGATAAACACTCGTTTCGCTAATCTTCCTCCTCCTCCTCCCTCCCAAGTAATTTAGTTGCCCACAGGGAAAAACGTACAAGAGACTGATAAAAAAAGACATACCAAAAAGGTACWCGTATTTCTATATGCCACAAGCAGGTAACACAGCATTGCCAGAGCTCTCTGTTGGAAGGGAAAAGTACAATTTTATATTTCTCTGTGGAGTCTGAAAGTAATTTTAAAAAAGGACATTTTAAAGCCATCCTTCACCACCTGCAGTCAAGCGGTCATTAAAAAAAAAGCACTATAATCAAAGCATCCACTAACCGCTGAGAAACACTATTAATCCACTAAGCAGCACTGCTCCATCCATTCRCTCTACAGCCATCCCAAGCAAATGAAGCAACGCTCTATGTACTCAACTGGATTTTCAGCCCCTGCGTGAGCAGTGACGGAGAGAGGGGGCAAGGAAMACCAGCAAAGACACTTCTGTGTTAACCCACGTGCAACAGTAGATCAAACCAGGAAGGCTCGTGTGGTGACCACCTTTGGCCAGCTGCCTTGCCCCAGCTTTTCGTTTGCCTCCTGGGACAGGGACACACAAGAGGGTACATGGCTGCACCTCTCTGGCAATTTTCAGTCCAGTATATTAAAGGGTGCCTTTTTCTGTGTCCTTAATATGCAGGGAAGGTAAACAAATACGAGCAGCTCCATGTCCCATTTGGTCTTTCCAGCTCAGAAGAGTGRGGAAGGAGGGAGGGAGAAAATGCCTTTGCAAAACACATGGCTTGAGCAACTGGGGCAATAAGAGCTTTGCTCTTCCAGTGTTCTGCTACATGCAAGTAGACCTCGGTGAGAGGCAGGCAGCACAGCAGCAAATCTGGTACCAGGAAGTGTTGCATAATGTCAAACACAGAACAAAAGAATGATTTCCTACTCCCCCAATGGAAATATGTCATATCGTGCCTTACATTGCTCTCTAAAACACAGCTGCTGCCTGCTCAACCCCAGCAACACAGGCTTGGTAGAATCAGAGGTATTTTTCCATCTCAGTGAAACAAAGTTCAAGTAAGTCAGAACAGCAAGCCCAGGTTTCTGCAGCACCACACTGGAAATAAGAAATCAATGTGTCTTCTGGCCTCCTGCTCACTAGAAGCAGCAGGAATTTAAACAAGCAAGAGCTGGAAAGGGGAAAGGAGGGAGGGAAAGGAGAGCAGCCCTGGAGGTAGTGCTGAATGACCACGAAAGAGGGTGATCCTCTAAACTGGAACAGCACTGACCCTCGGGAACAGAAGAGAAAACCAAGAGCGGAGGAAAAATAAGCAGCCGAGAAGGCTGTGATTCTATGTAGCTACCTACAGGAGAGAGCACAGTTTTTCCTCATTAAAGGAAATAATTTGTTCATTACATAGTAGCCCATGACTCCAGGGAACTGGTCTGGGTGAGTCGGGCAGTCCCACCCAGTTTGATGCTCTTAAACAGCAGCGCTTTAAACAGTGCTGCCAGCAAAAGTCAGTCACTCCCAGCAGCACGTGGACCGGCTCCCCCGGTTGCTCCAACAGGCTGGGCCCGTGCCAGCAAAGGCTGCCGGCCCGTTTGGGCTGCGGATGCTGCCTGCCGCCAGCCGTCGGCACGACCGCTGCACGACAGCGTGCGGAACGGCACGGCAGCTGCCGGGGTTTCTGCACAACGTGGGACAGAGACAGGTTTATCTAGGGTAATTTTACAGCATGTGACAGCATTTTCTCTCTCTCTCTCTCTCTCTCTCTCTCTCTCTCCATTTCCCAGTTGTTTCCAGGTCCATTTTGTTGCGCTGTAGAAGCATTACACGCCTGTGATCGTGGTGACAAGCCACGGCACGACGACGGCGCAGCGAAACGCAGCGGGCCCTGCGCGAACAGGCCTGGCATTGTTCTCGGCAGGCACGACTGGGGCCGGGCTATCAAAGCAAAGGGAAACGGCGCTTTCCAGGGAAAACAGAGGCCTGCATGGCAGGTGTCCCACGTGTACTGCCGCTGACTTGCTGCACGGGAGGAGGCAAGTCACCAGCAGTTATCCTGATTCGGCAAAGGTGAAGCTGGTGCTGAGCTCCTCCGTGTTTACACCGAGAGAGGGAGGAAAGGTTTATTTCATCAGTGCCCTTAAAACACTTGGCGCTCTTCGCGTAGAAGGACCATGCCTGTTACTGGTGTACAAAATTACCAAACTGTCAGATATCTAGCACTTGCTAGGATCCCAGACTGACTTAACAACTTAAACCCAACCTGAAACACACGCAGAGACTCTCAACTCACCACCCACTCCCGGAATTGAAAGGAGCGAGGACTCCAAAAGGTTGAACTGTGACAGGCAAATGTATTTTTAACAAATTCTGTTTCTATAAATATTACAAAGCTTTCTGCTCTTCGGAGGCTGCTCTGCTCCCAGTGCTGCTGACATTACGGTGACATTTAGGAGGCCTTCACGTTGCCTTCCTGCCTTTCGTATGCCGGTTTTGTTCAAGGGATCAGAGAGACATACGAAGACACAAGGGCTGCTTATTCAAACCCTGCTCACTCGCTGACCTGCTGCTCGCGCGGGAGCCGGGAGCACAAAGGGGCTCTCCATGTCAAGTGTGCGGCTGCCGCTGTCTCCACCACTGCRGAATGCATATAAATGCGAAGGACACGAACCCCGAGGTGCCACCAACGAGGCTCCGGGCCGAGGGGACGGGGAATTGATTTCTGAAGCTGCAGGAGGGCTCCGGGCAGTCCCCGCTGGCACTGCACTCCATCCACGCATCTTAAAGGCTTTTCCTCATTTATTGATCCCTGCCTTTGCTCTCTTTTCTTCAAGCTGTTTTTTCCTGCATCCTCTGCCCTCCCTCTCCGTTTCTCCGCTCCCCTGTGCTCTCCCTGGAGCCTGCTGCCAGCGCGGCCGGCGCGCAGGCTGAATGGCACCGAGCTGGCACGCTCCCCGGGGGCTGACATCACCTCTCCCTGGCCGCGGCCTCCTCCGCGCCGGCCTCCAAGCCCCGCACCCAAAGCTGCTCCTCTAACCCCGCGACTGCTGCCTTCGCACGGGCTTCTAGCTTCATCTGCAGCTCTTTGCTTATAAAGCAACGGTAATTACTTTCTGGATGGTAATACAGCAGGAGAGGGCACATATTTTTAAAAAAAAAAAAAAAAAAAAAGAGGCATTTCCCTAGATCATATTAAATGAGACATGGCCAAAGTTTAGTGTCCTGTAGATATTCACCCTCCTGCATTTTGCTAACGCCCCAGCCCAGACAACCACCCTCTCTACAAGCTACAAATGATTCCTGCATAGCTAAACAGGTGTCAAGTGATCAGATGATGCAGTTACCAGGACCACAGTTGCACATCAGTACTGTTGTGTTTTTTTTAATGCTGCATCTACTAAAAATTCAGTTAAAAAACAAAACAAAACCTCCAACCCCTTCATTAGTTATCTTTAGAATTCAGCTGTTTGGTTTCACTTACAGTGAGCTGCAACTCACTGTAATGGTGTACGGGACTTCCAGTTACACTTGCAATTAAATTTAAGACTGTTCTCTGCATCATAAAAATCAAATACCACATACAAACTGACCTGTTGCTTTCTGGTTATTTTTAACAGAAATTACACTAACGCACAGAATTCCTGTTCTCATTTAAGCAGGTGCTTAATTTTAGGGAGAAAGAAAGCTCCAAACTATTGTAACAGGTCTAAGACTTATGGTATCACATGCTCTTTGGACTGTACATTAAGGCATATAGATTTCTAATGTTTTTCTTAACAGGAAACTTCCACAGGCTTTTGTTTACTTGTTATAAGATACTATAGCCTCAACAACAGTTTTGTTTTACAGCTCCAACAGAATCCTCCCATTGCAGACAAGAAGGAAAAATAATGAACCTCACTTTGGTTTGCACCAGCAAAATTGGTTTGTTTGATGATTTGTTTGAACACTTGACAAGGAGCTGGTTTTGGCCTCCTCTGACATTTAACGTAGGTATTGTCATGCTAAGACAACTGCAATTCACAAGGAGAAGAATCACATACTTGAATAAGACCATTCCACAAAAAAATTCAGTCTAGCTTAGAAAATTGCCCATCATGTTTTGTAAATCAAGAAAAATGCAGAGCACAATAACTGTAGTTATTTAACCTTTCATCAAAAAACTGTGAATATCTGATAAGTACAATCTATAAAGGCTTCAAGTCAACCCTTTTTATAAGCAGATTTGTAAGGTAATAAATTTTCCATGACTTAACGATCAGCTTTGCCTATGAAAGCCAATGTTGTAATTCCCAATTGATTGTAGATGTTAATCTTGCAAGACTCTTGTTCTTATGCTGTGATTTATTAGCTGAATTAATGACAGATTGCACTGTTTAAAACAAGCTGCTGTTTTACACAATAAGCCAGGAAGTTCTGTCCAACTGAGTCACTGCAAGGGAGGGAGGAGGGGAGTGTGCAAGGTGAAACCGCTCCAGATACCTGAGCTAATTTGTCATATTGCCTTTGAAGCGCAGCACTAATTGTTTAACAATTAACCCTGTGACTGAACACCAGGAGAGCTGAATGGCAGCAGCTATTCAGGCTCTCTGCAGAGTTTGGGATTCACAACCAGTCCCTGTGTAATTCAATCACATTGAGGCATTCTGCTTTCTCCTGGAAAACAGCGAAAGATTCCCCCCCCCCTTTTTCCCTTGGGTTGAAGGCATGGAAAAAAATTCCAATGCATATTCTGTATATATGCACGTGACTAGAAGAGAAAAACTGCAGAATAAGGACAGATCTGATTCCTCAGGCCTTATCTCATTGCTACCACAAAGCAAGTGCCGTTATGTGTAATAAAAGTTATAACCTCCTCTCCAGATTATTCATTCTCTACCTCTTCAATAACGTTTCTGGYGCAGTAGAGAACGGGCCACAAACACGCTCAAACAATGCAGCAAAATAGAGGGCCAACATTAGAGTGGAAACAATGACAGTTCCTTGGTTAGTCTTAGTCTGTAGGTTTTATGAATTGTGATGCTGTAATAAACTCAGACCTTTTCCTGTCAGCTCTGCCACTGAGACACAATGCAGAAGTTAAGAGCAGGAGCTGTGAAACTGTGTGTGTGTTGGGGGGGGGGGGTGTGTGGAAAATCAACCACAAGACAAATGCTCAGAGTGATTTAATCCTGATGCAGGACCCCATTTTCTGCAGTAAATGGCTCCCTCCTTAATTTGCTTTTTAAAGGCATGCCTCTGAGGATCCTTCTGTTTTGCAGTGAATTTGAACTTGCTTCTGTGCTTCTTCACAAGTGCTTCAGTGATTGGAGGCGCTTCCTGTGCTGCAAAGCGCTAAGTGCTACCAGTTCCCATACAGCCACCACTTACAGCTCTAGGGCCGCACTTACAGGGACGATGGCTCTTTCCCCTTCCTTGCTATTTGCTGGCTAGCGAGAGCAACGGCATGTGCTGCTGCACTGTGGTACGGCTTCAGAGGTGAGCGTAGACTTAAATTAAAAAAAATAAAATAAAGGAAGCAAAGCGATGGAGCCTTGCACGGCTGCTTCTAAACAGGTGTAACTCGCACAGAGTCACCTCTGAAGAGTCGTACTGAATCCCTAGGACCGCTGCTGCGATCGGTTRTTAAAAACTGGCCCTAGCCATCTGCTGGTGGTCAAGCTCCATGATGTGGCAATCAATTACAGCTGTTATCTTGTCCTAGCTTTGACAGATGTTCCTCTCTTTCATTGTACAGTAATTACTAGTTAGCTGCCAGCAGGCTTCACACTTTAATTGTGGCTCTAATTTGAGACAAAGAGAGGAAAAAAAATAGGGAGAGACAGACAGGGAAAGGCAAAAGCTAAGACAGCTGTGGCAATTGGAGCACCCATGCATTAAACATTTCTTTACAAACAATAGGTGAAGGCAACCAGTTACCCCAATAAGAGTTTAAAAAGCGACAGTTGAGCACCATCCAAAGGCATTATGGCCCACAATACTTGTTCCTTTCAAGAGGGAAAAAGGGACACTTTCCTTTTTCCTTGCCAAACAGGCTATGCTAAAAATACCTGCCAGCCTTCTGGCAACGTGTGGCTTCATACTGCCACGTACTGTGGTGCCAACTATTTCACAGTAGTGAAACTTGCATAGATAAAGACTTTTTTTTTTTAAACCTTCTTGGAGACCAAGCAACCCTCTTAAATTATAACACAGAGAAACTACTGCAGCAAAATGCAAGAGCAAATGCACCCCATCTCCTCCCTAGAGGGCAAGAGCTGGGCTCACATAGCACCTGCTCCGCAATCTGCTGTTCACGGAGCTGCCTTTGGAGAAGATGGTTAGGGGAGAGCCAGTGTCCTATTCAATCAGACCAGGAGCCAGCAAGCAGGGAAACCTGGCAACTGGTCTCTTATGTAACCAAGGGCTCTAAGGACTCCTCGAAAAAGAAACCTGATACGGTTTATCCTTTTCCTCTTGGCTGGTTTAGACGCAACATTTTAGCCTGATTTCTAGAGCCTTACCTTCCTCAGTTTCTGTACTGTACGTAATGACAGAGAGCCCAATAACAGCAGGCTGTACAATGACCATAGCATCATGCAAAGACTTGCAGTAAAACTCTCAACAGTTGCTTTTTCCTGACGCTCAACAGTTTAAAATTTGCTCATCTCCACTATTTTGAATGCAATGGAAATCTCATTTTTCTGAAGTGTTAAATAGTCAAAAGACTGCCTTTAAACAGGTTCCAGAGACCAAATATCAAATTTCCGCTGAAGGTCTAAACATCAAGCAGAAAAAGATTTAATTGTGAAGAGCAATTCTGCAGCAATCTACACAGATACCCTCCTGCTGGATGTCCAAATCTGCATTAACCATTCTCTTTTCGATTTAATTCACAATGGATATATTTCTCCTGTTGAGTATTTATTGAAACTTTCAGTAGYGCTTAGGCTGCGGTTCAGCGACGTGTTTGGCAGCAGCAGTGGCTTACAGCAGTTCCTGTCACGCTCGCTCTTTCCTCTAATGCCCACCCTGTGCCCAGCCTCATGTCACTGCACGCTCCCTGCTGCAAGTTGTGGCAGCACAGCTATTTTCAATACCCGTTCAGGAAACGGAGACTGGTAGAAGGAATCAACACCCCCATTTACATCAAAAAAAACAAACAAACAAAAAAACCCCCCCCACACACACACGCTCTGGGGGAAAAAAAAAAAAATTGTCGTGCTGGCACAACTGACACTGAAGTTTCACAAGACGGCGAAGCCAAGCTACCCGCTCACCACCGCCGAAGTATCAGACAGTTGCCTGAACGGCTGAGCGGGAGGGGAGCCAGACAACTTCCACCGGGGTGGAAGGACTCAGCCATCTTAGAAACCTTCCACTGGTACAGCACGTCACATGTGTGGGAATGAGAAACACGAAACTGCTCATACCGGTACTGCTGAGAATTGCTCACCAGCAAGACGTGCCCCTGGTTTAATTGGACACAGCCAACTGCAGGCATCTGGACTGGAGCTCGGGTTTCTGGTGTGCACAAATCCACTGATGTTCTCTGTCCAAAAACTTGTTTGTTTTTATATGCTCTCAGATTTTACATTTTAATGCCACTTACTGACCTTTTTGTTATTTTATTTTTCTGTCATGATCTCAAGTAGCATTTGCTGATTTCATATTTTATTATTACCTTGTTGTTTGGAGCACTTCTGAAATCAAATTGTTGGAAAAAAGCATGAATTTTTGGTGACTGCTGAACACAACCAGCCAGCTCCTGCCGATAACGGCAGCGTAAGTTAACTGTCTGGGATCATCACATAGCAGCTGCCAAGGGGAAAGGGGGGAAGGGACAAAGCCTTACATTTTTTTTCCACGTGTTTCTAGCATTGCAACTAGCAGAAGCAACGGCTCCTACAGAAGCAGAACTATGCGGTTCACTGACCAATGACTTGAAATGGCTTCTCTGCAGGAACTGCCATTTATCTGGATTACTGCTTTCTGAAAGGGGACTTTGGAACAGTGCTATAAACATCTGCCAGACAACCAGATGTTATGCAGATGTGCAAGAGTAGTAGACTGACCAAAACCTTCCAGGGTCTTCCTACCTCACAAAGTAAAACCAATGACTTTGAAAATAGCATTAAGAAGTGTAATTGTACCTGGAATGTTCTTCATCTGCATAGTCTGCTCACCAACTGACAGTACCGCTTGACTTCTAGGTGTCCTACAGGCAAGTTGCTCTTTTCATTTCTTTCAATGCACTGGTACCCCTCTTCAGAAAGCCACTGCCTCTTCAGAGTTTACAAAACACATTCCCTATCGACTGAAGTTCTGGATGACATCCACCATGCTGTATTGGCCAAAGATCAGCAAATACCACCTTTAAATCTCCTCCAAGTAACCACGCAGAGAGATCACTTGAACATAAACCCACTATGATTTTTCCTGGAAACGCATCCTATCACAATCTGCTAGCCAAACTATGATCGCATGAAGTCCCACCACTGCCACACACACGTTTCTCAAGGATAACTACACCAGTACAACAAGCAATACAAGTTAAATGCCACTGCTATCCCCCCATGCACAAAAAAAAAAAAAAAAAAAAAAAGGCCAAATTTCCCCCAGGGAGTGAATCCCTGGAGTCAGAAGGTGCTGACCTCTGATCTCTGCCTCCATCAGTGAGGACTTGTTAAATGCAAGGCAATCTCCCAACTGTCCTCAGTGCTAAACAGGCAATTACTATGCTGATTGATTGATTACATTTCCCTGTCTAAATTATATCAGGAGAGAAGCAAATCACACTGAAAATGAGAAAAATCACAGCCTGACTTCAGGCAGAAGTGCAGAGAATGGTTTTTGCTAATATGAATAATAAATAGGTGGAATGGAGTCAAACGGAAGCCCTGAGCGAACAGTCCCAAAGGCAGAACAAGCCACAGCCTGAACTACCCCGGAAATCTCCTGAGCAAGAAAAGGCAGGACAAAGATTTGCAAATCATTCATGGCCACATCAGGCCACGACCTTTCATGTGAAATTAATTGGAGGGGGAAAAAAAAATAAAAAGGGGAGGTGGAGAACCACAGGTGTTGGAGACTGGGGATCCCAAAGTGCAGGAGAAGCATGCGCGTTCCCAATACATGCGACGAAAGCAGCGCCGTTTCAACAAAAAACACAGCACCTCTCTCCTTGCTTTTTTGCTTTTTTTCCCGTTTTTACCTGCTGACATGATCATCCTTAATGTGCTTTTGGTGCCAAACTCTTAGATGGTGCCCTCGGTCTGCTGCTGAGAGCAGACTGCTGCTGCAGATACGACAAAGATATCGTGGATCTGCTGGATTTTACAAAGATCCCAACTTACCTGCAGCAGTGTAGGTTGCAAAATCCACAAGGACCCTAGTAAACTCCAAGACAGACAGTCCCGCTGAGTTCCTGCTGCCGGTCTGCTATGGGCACCGGAGCTGCCTGGYGCAATGTTGTCACCAGCTCCTGTCTCCCAGCACACGTGTCCCGCCACAAATGCACGTTACTTCCAGAACGAAGCGTCCCAGAGAACCAGATCCTGCAGTCGGAGCGAGCGCTGCACAAGCAGAGCCCTATTTACCAGGGAAGGGAAAGTCTCTAGCACGCTGTAATGCTCTTTCCTCTCCGCATTTAGCCAGGCTTCGCTCCGCTATTAGCAGGCTCCAGGAAGCAAATCTTTCAGAAATGGAGCAATTGCCAGTCATCAGCTGAACGCCTCGTGCTTCTTCCTCCATTTCTCCGCTCTGCTTCAGAGCGGCGGTGATATATTCATGAGCGCCACCATTACACAAACCAGCTAGGGGAAAGCCGTTAAGCCCCGGTGCCGTGGCACTCGGCCCAGACGAGGCACTGGTGCTCGGCGCCGTCCCCGCTCCGGGTAACATCCCATCTCCCTGCTCCACCGGCACAGCCGCCCCCGTGCCCAGGCTCCTCCGGCCAGCGACGGCTGCAGGGCCCAGAGGCCCCTCAGACTCACCGCGTGGGGCCGGGCACGGCCGGCTATGCCGAAGGGGGGACAGGCCTCCTCCCTCGGCCCGGACAYGGCCCAGAGCCGTACAGGACCCGGCCGGGGAGTTCCCCCACTGCGGGGGCTGCTCAGGGCAGGTTTCCGGCTGGGAAGACTTGGCCGCGCCAGGCTTCGCCCGGCCGCGTTGCACAGGCTCCGCTCGCCATGGCCAAGCAGCCACGGCCCCAGGTCCCCCCCGCCCAGCTCCTGAGGGAAACACTGACAGAAGTGCGCAGCGGCCCCATCTTTGAGGCCTTTCCACTAACTCCTTCCTCCTTCCGCCTCATTGCAACAGATACGGAGACAGGAACGAGGGACGGGGGTCCTTGCTCCCCTCCCCACCGCTGCAGCCCCTCCACCCCGCACGGCACGACACACGACTTCGAGACCAGCCGCGCTGGCTTTTGAGCCGCGTCCCACAGCAAGAATAACCTTCAGTTCTAATTAAGGGCTCCCTCCGTCACGCCAGCAGAGTCCATCACGGCCACTTTGTCGCAGGGCATTACCATTTCCACTCACTTCGCATGTCGCTCCGCAGCCGCGGGAGAGCAGGCCCCGGACGCCGACAGCCACCGCGGCCAAGCGGCACGAAGCGCCTGGGGAGAGGAAGGAGGGGCGGGCGAAGCCCGGCTGCCAAAACCTTAATTCCTTCTTGCAGGACCAGGGCTGAAGTGTTTAAAATAATTCCTTAACGAAAACAAGAGAGGCCGCCAAGAAGAATAACATTATGACAGCTGCTGGGAAAGTCACCAGTGGGCAAAAACCGGCCGCTGCGCAGCTCCCAGCCCCTTCGCCGCTGCTCGCGGGAAGGAAGGGATTTCGGTATCCTGAGCTGCAGCCGGCCCTTTTCATTTACTTTCCCCTTTCTCCCAAAGCCATCCTGGCTCACTCTTGCCGCTCTCCTGTTTCTAGGTTTCACAAGGAGATAGCTGGAAAGCAGATAAATTCAGCAGCGCCGCGCTACGTCTGCGTGAGCACAGCCGGCTCGGCCGCCCGCCCACGCAGCACATGAGGCAGCATGCAAGAGTAACCTGTTTCTTCAGAAATCTTCACCCTCTTTTCAAGGCCAATAGCATTGCTAATATTGTGTTTTAGAACAGACTCACTTGTTGTAAGCACACCCCATCTAAAAGTTTCCCCATCGAAGAGAGAAAACCGGCCTGTGCAGTCATTAAAAAAATATTAAATAGAATTTCAAATGAAATTAAGTTTAATTATGTATAGTTAGTGACAGGTATGTGCTTTTAAAAGAACAGATGTTACACCGATGAGGTTCAAGGTAAAGGCAACAACAAAAGCCCCCCTGGTGCTTCAGAAAACGTTCTTACGAAGTACACAAATATACCACTACCTCTGTCTTTAACCAGCTATCAGTCAGGGTTAATTTCTTACTTCGGCATAGCAACCCTCCCTCCCACTTCTCACTACATTCTTTTTTAAACGCAGAGAAAAGCACTGAAAGACTTCCAGAGGTGAATTCCCAGACAATCCCCGCCACCCTAGCTTGTGCGCAGAGGCAGAACACGTCAGGAATCTCTGTCCTGCCTTACACTTGCACTTTGTCAAATGTTTCTCAGGAAGTAGTTGATCTGGCCTGCAGGATATGAAAACCAAGGTCAACCACATCACTAGATGGCTGGTAAGAAATGAAAATAATAACACATCTGAAGGGGGGCCAGGAGAATTAATCGGAAGGGGAAGTTATTTAGGATGAAACTCTGCAAAACAGGGAACACAGCAATATTATGTTTCACAAAGTGATTGTCACAATCAAAGATATTGTAACACTAAGATAATCCACTAACAAGGGACACAGACATTCCTAATGAACACATTTACATACTGTTGCACATGATAATTGCTTTTATTCTACTGTCCCTGGCTACATTTCCAGATTCTTTGATTTCTATCCAACCCAAAAACCTAGCCTGCCCTTGCTCATGAATTCTGGAAGGCGGTATGAAAGTATTCCAATACGCAGAATAGCAGCTTGTAAGAATGTGCCAGCAAAAAGTAACTCTGTGTAATCTTACTCATCATGAGTAAAATGCTTGAGTTTTTTTCATGCACAAGAGCAATGTCACTTCATGAATCACAGGAGAAGTAAGAACAAGGAAGAGGAAAATATTGTGGAAAGAGTGTCTTAGAAATTTGTAGTTATAAAAAAGATTTTAAGAAACCTTCTGACATTTTACCTTGCATTTGGCAAGAAAAAATTTGATTGCAGCGTATAGCAGCTCTGAACATTGCATTATGAAGTTATCTGAAAAACCAAAGCCAAATGCTAGCAGATGAGGAATAGCAAAAATATCAGGAACATATCAGGACTTACACCTCTGCTCAGCTGTATCATCAGTCCCTCTTTCTTTCATGTCTTCTTGCTGTTTTCTTCCCTGCTCTGCTTGACTTAATAAAATTAGGGGCCCCACACGCTAACCATACAGGGACTCCAGCCTACATGCAAACCCCCATCCTCGCTCCAAGGCACCCAAACACCCTCCAGAAGAGCAGGCAGCACCACGAATGGAAAAGCATGCTGGAAGGTGAGAGGGAAGGTGGGAAAATCTCCCTTTATTTCTGTTCAGTCTCCCACCTCAAACAGCACAAGTCTCTTGCCAGACCCTGGCTGAAATCTGGCACCTTTGTCTCTTTGCATGTGGTACAGATGGCAGGATAGACGTGCCTGCTGGTGCAGGAAAGCTGTGCCAGTTCTCAGGAGGTGGCAGAGAGGGAAGGTAGTAGCAGRGAAGGGTCACCAAGACTAGTGCTTGCCGCCTTGATCTCAGTCTATTTTTCCAAAGACAGCGAGGGGAGGTCTTGGAACAACGGTGAAAGGTTTGGGAGGGGGTTCTGGCTACTGCATGCCACTGTCCAAGTACTTTAAAGATTTCCCCTGCCTCCACCCAAATTATGCGGCCTGCTTGATGAATTTTGTTTTCCCCCTGAACAGCTGCTTATCTACCACTTGCTTCCCTGTCCATTCCTGTTGATTTAATTAACGCTCTTCTCAATATTCTCCAAGGAAACTAATGGCTTTGGTGGTCACTGAAAGGTGCCAAGTAATTTGCATGTCCATTTCCAGTTAAGATTCCTCAGAATATTGATGTCAGCTAGCCTTGTTTTACAACAAATTAGTTTAAGCACATGAAAATGTTCAGCTACTAAGAAGCATAATCTAAATGAAAGAGGTAATACCCTTCCTGCTGTCTGTCTACCCATTCTCTGCAGTCTTGCACCAGACTCCTCCTTCACTACAACCCAAATAAGGCTGCGGTACAAATAAATAGAAAAGCTCCACAGAATTTTTTGTTTCTTTAGCTTCTGTAATGTCTGCCAGAGCCAAACAGAAAGACCAGGCTTTGGTTTTGACTAAGATATTAAAAGTCCTCCAGAGGCTGAAAATCATGCAAAGGAAAATTGGATTTTAAGGCACAATAAACATGTCTTTAGAAGATATTAAAAACCTTCACAAAATAAAAATGAATGTTCATGTAAACCAAACACCAGACATCACATACCTGTTCAGTTGTAGGCCTGCATGCCCAAGAGAAAAAACATACACCCAAGACTGGGTTTTCAAGAAAGACCATTGCTATTTATGCCTCCGCTCCCCAATCCTTCCAGAAAGGAAAATGATTCCTTCTTTTCCTCTCCCCACTCCCATGCCTAAACAACTATTTCCCAGTTCCCATTCCCTATACCTACTCATGACATGAGGAAAATGAAACCAACTCCTTAAAARAGTCTCAAAATCCATGGACAAAAAACATTGTGCAAGACCTAGGTATTATCATAAAAAGTAAGCTTGTCTAAGGGCTCGGGATTTTTTTTTGTGGATATGGTCACATACCAAAYGCGGTCTTGAGCGAGCCTTACGCAGAACACATGCTGTGAGTCTGTAAACTTTTTAGTGGCCGTTTGCACATTAAAAAAAAAAAGTTTTAAAAATCCTGGCAGATCAAAGCACACCAGAACAGAGTTTGAGATAAAAGGAAAGATAACATGGTGCAAAGATCCCTAGAGTCAACCCAGCAGTTTTCATGACATTTTAGTCGCATCTTTACTCCTCCCTATCTGAAAAATCCCAAAGGTCAAATTATTTAAATTGGTCAAAGATCTGCTGGAAAGTGAGAAAGACTAGAAATAAACAGGGATTGACACACAGTGCACCTGAATGACACTTTTCAGAGAAGATACTTTTTCTGCGTTTGGCAAGCACATTGTACTCTTGGGGCTCTAAATACTATTTCAAATAATTACCTAGATAGGTTTCTAAAAGTCAGCTCGGATGTGTCAGTGACCAGCTACCGCAAATGAACCTTGCTGTGTGATAGTATAAAATTGCTCACCCGAAACAGGAACTAACTCTAATCTTGTATAGGAACTAGAATGTCCTTCAAGTAAGCACAGAAAAATCTACCAAATAACCAAGGCTATCATTCAGCAGAAATAACTTTCAGCAAAATAATCCTCATCAACTGCAGAAATTACACATATACATGCAAAACCTGACTATACTCATGCAACTGCATAACTATGGGCAAAGAGGGCATTTCATTACTCTGTGGTACTCTATGACTGCTTAAAGGTAGGTACAATGCTTGCGATGCTTGTGAGAGAGAGGAACGTGAAGGAAGCTGGAAGCATGGAGATGGGCCAGGCACAGGGCAGTAGTGGCATACCAGCCCTGGGCTGAAGCACGACATGCCATGTCTAAAGAAAGCAGGCAAATCACAACCCTGGCTGAAAGGGCTTGCAAGAACACACTGTTCTCCCTTGCAAAGGCAGCAGTTGAAAATCAAATCCTTTAGTCCTCGCTTTTCCAGACCCTGAATAGCGGTCAAAATCTGGAGCTGGACCACAGTCAAGAGAGTGAAAAATGCTCCCTAGCTCATTAATGTACAACCCTACATTCAAATTCAAGATTTTACGGACAGCTACAAACAATCAGCCAGACAACATTACTTTGCATTAATCAAGCCACTGCTGACACTTGACAGCAGTGAATGCATGATTTGTCTCTAATTTGTTTTCATAGAGAATATTGTCAATTTACGAAAATTATTTTATTAAGCTCTTAAGGAAACTCTGAAGTTCCTTAGAAACACAGACCTTCTGGTTTCTTAACAACTGACTTTGCTRGATTGCAGACAAAGTAGTTACCTCAATCCAGTAAAACAGAGATGGAATCATCATGATTTGAAATAAATTTGGCCAAGATACAAAAGAAACTGTCAAGAAAGTTCATACACACAAATCAAAGGTCAGAAACTGAATGAGGGTGTAGTGTTTTTAAGAAGAAAGGCATTTTAACATAAAATGGGTATTTTCATGAGTTCTACAACTGATTTTTGGCCCTTTTTAGGATCAGGGGCCACTTCTCTGAAAACTCCTCCTATGAAGATCAGCTTCCTAAAACGCATCACAATTTGACCACCTAAATAATGTGTTTATTAACACATCACTCAGTCACTGGTCACTTTATGATACCGGCTACGACTTTTGAAAGCAGATGTCTGATAATCTAGGGAAGAACTACCACTTAAATGGAGTTGGGGAAGGCCGGAGAAATGTAATAGGTAACTCAGTTCTACACATGCTACAGAGTCTTGTAAAGCTCAAGGTAGAGGAAGGAGAGGGAGACCTCCATGCAGTTTGCAGAAGGTAATCCACTCTATCATTATCCATCTCCTGGCTGTTAGCCACCTTGCATTTTGCTTTTTTATTGCAGTAAGTAATACTTAATTCTTACCAGATGTTCATTCATCGATGTCCCCAGAGGTATACTTCAAGCACATTCACTTCCCCCTTAGCCTTTTCAAAGAGGTAAAATCTACCAGCAAGCCTGTGATTCCTCTCTACCTCTCCATAAATCCAAAGACGAGATGGATGAAAAGATGGTAGAGACATATATGCCCACCCCTTTCYGAGGATATGAAAAGCACGTGACTGCAGTAGTCACCTACGTCTCTACAGCAGTGGCTTTCAGTTTGTAGTACGCTGAGTATTTCTAAAAGAGTCTGCAAAAGGTAACTACAAACAATACAAGCCAATCAACAAGTAAAGTTAAATTCACTTCACTGGGACCAGCACCTAAGTGATTACTTTTTATTTTTTTACAGGAACTCAAGAGGAAAAAAATTGAAAGCCATTACTGTGTAGTAAAAGAAGCTTCAGGAAGGCAGTTATTTAGACCTATGGGAGAATCTGTAAGATGCAAGCTGTATGAATCCTTTTCCTCTACCTTTTGTTTTAAAAGTAAAGTGGGTGAACACGCAGTGTTTCTCTTGGAAGTAGGACCAATTGGCTCAAACTCTCCAAACAAATTATTGAGCTTGCTCGAGAAAGCTATGAAAGTTGTACTATTACTTCAAATGCTAACAACATGGCTGGGGTACTACTAGCCAAGTGTGTGGGTCACGTGGTGCTTTTATTTGCTAGCGACTATTAGGGTAGTTTGGCCCTAGGAACAAAAACCTSAGCAATGTCGTAACTTGGCTCTGGGGAGGCTCTCTGATAAATGCTGGGACTATATATTGAAAATATGTATTTTAAAAAAAGTCTGCCCTGAATAAAGCTTGCTCACATATAAGCAGTTCAGGCAGGCAGAGTTTTTTCTACTTACTGTACCTTTGAAACTGGGGTGCAGTCTCTATTTGCAAGCTCGATTAAGAACTTGCCTCCCCTGGGATGGGTACAGGCTGGGATCCTTCCAGCCCTCAGCAGGCATGGGATGCACCAAAAAAATCCCAGGGTTTCTTCCAGGCAGGCACCAGGTGCAGCTGCAGTAACCAAACAGCTCTGGCTACATTTGAAGCCTCCACCTCGATGCCTGTGCTGGATGCACAGTAATTCCATCCCACCTTATACTGCCAGATCATCAGGCAGTCTGTGCCACTGAATTCACACTTTGCACTGCCACCTCCCTTCCCCTCCCCTCTTTCAACCTAAGTTGACAGATTTTTTTTTTTTTTAAATCACAAAAGTTTGTTTAAACAAAGAAGCACTCTTGGCCCCAGAGATTTTTTTTTTTCTTCCCATTCCCTTTTCTTGCCCTTTTCCCAGCAGAAATCACCCTCACGTGCTGTGTTTGTTCCACACGGAGGAACTTCCCTTTGCCCCTGCTCAGCCATCCCCATCAGGGTTTCAAATCACAAGTTTCATGGTGCCCCTTGCACTGCAGCCGAGACTGAAGAAAGGAGGATCAAAGCAGCTGTGAATAAATAATGCTAATAATAGCAGTAATTAATTATTAATTATTAATATATTTTATATCTAAACCACCATGACAGTCTAGACCACCCGGCAAAARATGAGGTACATCTGTTACACAGTCTCGTCCATGAAGGCAGCTTTAGAGGAGTTTGTGGATTTGTGAGGTTTTAACAGTGTCAGTGGCCTGCAGAAAACACCCCTGCTTACATAATGTCCATGGGTAATGGCCCAGCGGCCACTGACAGGTTCAGCAGATAGCGTAGTGCAGAGTCCAGGAAATCAGAGATGGATCGCTGCAAAGCGTGGGGGGGTTCACTGCTCTTTGAATAAGAATACAGGAAAAGTATATAAAAACAAAAATTAAGGTAGGAGATACCACTAACATACCTTTGCTCAACTGTCATCCACAAATGCATGGTTTTGCTGTTGTAAGTTTTCAAGTGATACTTAACTGTAAGTGTTACGTTCAGAGCTTTAAAATACTATTGTAAGCAGAACCGGCACAAAGGTGACAAGAGGCATGAAAGCACCACAATAACAAGATCGATAACTTCAGGATCTCGCTGCTATTTGTACAAGGGGCTAAACACAACCAAGTCTCATCACCGTGACTTACTCTACTCCAAGTTTCTGCTGACATGGCTGTACYTCAGCACCAACCAGCTTCGGGGCAAAAGGGTAAACCCAGAGCATTTGAGTGCCCATTCGGCAAGCTGGACAAGCCTGCATCAAAGCCAAAAAGAAATGGGATTCAGAGCAAACTGGATGGCCTCCTGCCTTGTTCATAGGCTCAGAGCATGCCCATCTCCGGCACCACGAAACGCAGACCGAACCCGCACTCCAGAGGTTCAGCTTCCACAGCTGACTTCCAACACATCCGTCTCCCCCTTTAATAATCTCCATGTGCATGCAGTTACAGACCCAAGGAAGAGTGCCGTTTTGCATCTCCTTCTTCAGTGCCAGAGCTCGCCCCATTAGGGATTCGAGAATGGGCACTTAACAGCGCTGGGATCTTCAGAAGCAACATCTATTGGGGAGGGAAGCAAGGAGGCAAGAAACAAGCCTGTTCTTCCCTTTAGAGCTGTGGCAGATCTGGCCTTCAAAGTCTTGTGCAGACACTCCCGAGAGACAAAAACCAAACAAAGCAAAAAACCCGCAGGGATTTGATGGGAAAATTACAATTCTGAAGACAAGGCATTTGCTGATCTTACAAGTCTTTCACTAACACATTCCCCCAAAGGATTTTTTTTCTACCTTGTCATTTAGATCAGGTTTTTTTGAATGAAGTCCCTAGGAATATGCAAATCTAAGTTGTCGGGTAAAGCTGTGATGCTAGTCACCACTTTGCACCTAATTGTATAAAAAAGCAAACTGACATTTAAAAATAAAGTCTGCATGGTCAGAAAAAAATTACAGAGAAAATACCTTCTTAAACACAATTTAGACTAAACATTAATGCAAATATTTTTCAAAATAAAAAAATACCTCTAGCATTAGAAGAAAATCAATTAAGCTGTATTCTCCTTTTCTACAACTACAAAGTTAAAGACTGCCAACTTGATTTTCCTGACTTTTGTTGATCTGTGATGCTCAGTCATCTAGTCAATTATCAATGGGGATGCTGAAAATGCTTCATACATCTGTATGAAAAGAAGTCTTTTCTAAAGTATCAGAGACAGAAAACTAAGACCCAAACAGCTCTAGTCCACAGAGCTTTATGCCATAACTCAGTTCTGACACAGGCATTCTGGCAGGTGGAGGATAAGTATAAGGCCTGATCTAATCATACGGTTCCATCTATTTAAACAAAAAGGTGTGATTTTAAAATAACACAATAAATAGGTGCAATCTGGTGCGGACAAACTTCAAAACCACTCTGAATTAGTTGAGCTCAAGTCGCCTTATAATCATGAATTAAGAGGAACCGATTCAGAATGCTCATGTCTGAAAGGAAAAATTCCTGCAAATTTCTAAATTAGCAGTGCATATCCAAACCCCACATTCACTTTAGCAACTTAAGTGCTGGAAAAAAATGGATTTATCTTTACAAAACTGCCAGTTTGTAAGTAAGGAAAACAAGGGGAGGGGGGAAACAAGATTAAGCTTAGTGATTAGGTACAGTGTCGTCATTTTTTGTCTCTTTTTGAGCAATAGCTTTTCACTGCAAGGTGTAGAGGAAAAAAAAACAAGTGGAAAACAATAGCAGAAACAATCTTACATCCCTTTCAACAAGGGGGTGTAATCCCTTCAGATGCTTTTGTTGCTTGTTTGTTTGTGAATTCTGGGTGATCACATGTTCGCTGGAAACCTTACCTGAACTCAAGATGATCACACAGAGATGGAAAGGCCTGTACTCTGCATAACCTCATCTTCAAACATCCCTTGACATGACAGTGATGCTTATCTAGACTAAACTTTCCATCTATGAACATTAGTCACCACAAAGATGAAATCTGCCACTGCAGCGCACACATTCCCTGGCTCTCCGCAAAAATAATTCTCTCCCCTCTCAGGGCATCACCATGGCCTGTGCATATGGCCAGTTCAGTAGCTGCTTTTAATCATCTTTATTTTACCCTCCTAAATAAAAATCCTCACACTAACTCAAAGCACACTATCTTTTTCACTTCCTTTTTTGAGGGCAGCAAGAGGGAACAAGACGAGAATAGCTAAAATGTAAAACAGATGCTTTAACGTTTGTGATCTTTAATGTTTTCCAAGCTTTCACTACCATGTAATTTTAAGGGCTAATTATGAAATTACGGTCTACATTCAAAAGAATTTTCTTCCAAACTCAAATTTAAGTTCCTTACAAACATTCAAGTCATCCACGGAGATATTTTACTAGGGGAAACAGTCTTGCATTAAGAGTGGGCTTCTTGGCTAACCTTTCCCCCACCACAATCTGACTTGGTCTCAAAAGCATGATGCTTTCTGATAATTCTCAGTCGCTAAAGCTGAAACAAAACAGATGCCAGTCTGTGTTAATATTAAAAGTAAGCTTTACAACCCTAAACACAACACAGTAATAATGTGGTATGCTGCCATTGGTTTGCCTTCCTGATGTTTGCATTTGAAGAAACCAAACTAAATCGAAATCCTCTGTCTTTAAATTGAACCTGACAGCACGAGTCTCGGGACCAGTCTGAGCTTGCACTCTGCGGAGACACAGTCTGTGGGTTCATGCCAAGACAGACTGCAATATGATTCACAAGCTTAAGCCTGGGGGGAAAAGAAAAGGAACATATATTAGAAGTTTTACTTTCAAGAAAGGTAGGATCTAGAGAAGCCCTGTGAAAACATTCTGGCCTGTGACTTCACTTTGGGCAAAAAGATACCAAGTAATTCCTTTTACCAGTATCCTCTCTTCCTCTCTCTTGGATTCTTCACTTCTCTTTAGCCGTGATGTTTCTAAAGGTTTTCCATCCATAGCTTTTAGTTTTTAGCTATAGATGAATTGTCACTACAGGCAAAAACAAACTACTGTGGCTAGAGACTTATTTAACACCCCCTATCCAGCACAATTTTTTAGAACCAGTTTGCTAATAGTCCAAACAGTTATTTAAAAAGCACAAACAAGGATACTGTAAGGGTGCATGAACAGCCTATTGTTTGCATTCGACTCCTTGAATACTGTATTACTGTGTTGCCGACACATGTTTGCAGATTTCAGTAACCACATTTTATAAACAATTAATAGGAATCATAAGCTGCGAGCGCACACACACACATAGATTCCACATGTTTAAAACACATGAAAGGAAGCCCAGTCTCTCTTAAGATGCTATATAAGTTAATGAAAAATTTCAGTTGTACGCGGAGTTTGCAAGGAAGGAATAAGGAAAGCACAGAACCAGCGTACTGTGCTCTCAGCGGCTGCTGCCTCTGAGCTGAGGAACCATCTTGACTGAAGTCTCCTGGACCTCCCCACCAGTAGCTTTATCAAGCACTTACAGCAATGACCATCTTGCTTCGGAACAGAACCGCATGTTACCAAGATAATATAACAAAGCCAACAGTTTTGAACATTCATGTTCAAAAGCTTTGGGATTGTCACACCTACCTCTACAGGGCTGAACTCTCTGCAGAAATAAAGATGCTTTGGTCATTTTCACTATTACGATTTTCCTTTAGGATCTGTTATTGCTCTGTAATTGCATTCCATCAGACCTGCATACAGTAGCTGTCATGTTCGCACCATGAACCAGCTAATTGTGTCAACAAAGACAAAGCTCACTTTCAGCCCGGGAGAGCTCTCACAAACACGGACTGATAAAAGGGGATGAGGGGAGGAAAGCTTTGGAAGCTCAAAAAGTAATAGCGCTTATAAAAAGCACACTTTCCCACCTCAGAATGCATAGCAACCTACAAAAACATGCTTAAAAATTCAGCCAAACACACAGAGGTGAGCAAAACTCACTCAGGTAAGGTAATGTGTCATAAAATGACTAATGGTACCACTAAAAGTCAACTGACAGCAAGACGATGACAAAGAAAATATATTGCTTCATTTCATTTTCCCTCATGTTACCACAATAAATCTAAGGCAGTGAAACCAAGCTTTCAAAGCACAGAACAGCAGCAGAGAATGATGAAACACAGCAAAATTCTAATCTGAATCAGAGGGAAAAACATGACAGCGATAAGAAATAAATTTTACTTATATCTCTGCAAGAACTTGGTTGTCTTCAGCATGATGCCATGCACACTTCTGTTTTCCCACAGAAAATATCACAGATGTACATAATATTATATTGCTGCGAATATCCTTCTCAAAGCAAGAATGACTGATCTCCACAACTCGGGGAAGATGGACATGCGCCCCCGTGACCACCGCACAACAAGAGGGTGCCCATCGGTGGTTATCACAGGTATCTTCTCAGTTCATGCCCTGACTTGTTCCACAGTAACTTATTCACACACCTGTGTCTTAAAATTTCTTTTCTCTCCTTCTCCCAGGCTGAAGGATGTTTCTGATCACTGGCCAGCCTTTGCTCCATCAGGGCCCCAAACCATTTACTTTTCAGATATATCATAGAGCTCTCCCTTTTTCTTCCCATCTTGCAGAGACGAGATTGTCCCAGACAGGTATCTATTTGCTGGTCTTTCCATTATAATTTTAAGGAACAGGCAGCAGAGTTTAGAAGACAGGCACATGAAGTTTAGGCACATGAAGGTATCAAACTGCTCTTTGCCACTCCTGTTGCTTTAAAACATTATAAATGCTGCTCTTGCACATTCTGCCATTTAGAACAGGGAGGAAAAAATGCACTGAGCTTTTCAATGTAAATTGTTTCAGAGGATTTGGCATGCAATGTTTTTGAAAGGGTCACACACACACACACACACACAAAAAAAGCTAATCCACTGATTCCAACTTGAGCCTAAATGTTTCTGTAAAAAATAACTGTGTTTGAAACTCACCATGAATTCAATAGTTAGGAAGTTCAAACTGAACAGACTACAAGGTAATTTACTTTCATGCCTTCCAAGAGGAAGTAATATGTTCTCAACTACTTTGGCAAGTAGAATCCAAAATTCTAAACATATTTTCTATGAATAGTTAACTAGAAAGGTTTGTTTTTCCTCAGTCTTCTCTGAATCACTAGCAGCGAGGAAAAAAAAAAATCAGATCTTTTACCTACTCATCAATTTAATAAAATGTCAAAAACATACAGGATTGCTTGCCCATGTGGATTTGACTCCATTATTGTACCATATAATTTCAACAGCCTGTGGTTTTATTGTCCACAAAAAGCAGTAACTTACTGAAGTGAAAACAACAGTGGTATTGCATTTGTGGTATAACACCACAATATACTCGCAAGCTTAAAGCCGAAACTTATTTGTTTCCTCATGTGCAAAAGTTGTCAAAGCTTTTTGAAACAAACAATTTTTTTTAAAACAGTGAATAGGYGAAGATACAGCTATATACTTAAAGAAAAATGAAGAATCATCATATGCATTAAAGGAAATGCTTAATTTAAAATGACCCAGCTCTGTCATGTCAGACGCCAGCCAAGACTGATACTGTTGCACCAAAACCAGATTTCATTCCTTACCATCTCAGTTCCACATACCTCTAATATTTATGGGCAGTCTGGTAATGGAGATCAGGCTATGACTTATCAGACTGCAATAAGGCATGTTAACATGGAATTATTGCCTTTTAGCATAGCCAATAATGATGGGTAATGTTATTTACCTGAAGAAAGAAACACCATCACAGCTGCAGCTCATTCTAGTGAGTATAATTTAGTTCAATCATTTATAAATGCCTGCCTTACTTATGCTTTCCATCTTATTTTCCTTGTATTCCTTTAGTACTCCTTGTACAAAGTCTCACCACACTTAGAAGAATAGTTTGGATGTCCGACATAATAACCTACGAAGGTAACCAAAAGGAGGAGCACAACCGACGCAGTTACTTTGGCGACGCGAGATCCATCGACCAGGGCATCAAGGCTCTGATGCTGCAAGCACGTGCGCACGCCTGCGGCGCGGACCGTCCTGCTGCCCTGCCCGTCCTGCTGCCCTGCCCTGCCGACTCACGCTCACGCTCACCCTCGCTTGGAAACGTCTGCAGAACAGACGGATGCCTAATGCACACAAACAGGTTTGAGGACACACTTCAGGTACCCAATTTGTTTCCCATCTCTTCCTCTCCCTTTACGCAGCACAACCATACCGAGTGCAAAGCAGTGATCGTATTTAAAGCTATGTGGTATTCTGCACAAACAGTACACAAATAATCACGTGCCATTTAAAATTAAAAGTTTGTCAATTCTTCTAGCGCTAAGCCAAACTCAAGACCCCAGGTTTTGCTCATCCATAATAACAAAAGCTAAATGCCATTAGCAGAGAAGCCATTCCCAAGCAGACGCAGAAGAGCCGTTAAGCCAGACTCGAAGCACTCCGGCTCGCAGCACACACGGGAGCTCTGCTAACCGCCGTGGTCATTGCTCTGTGCTGCAACTCATGTCCCCAGTCCCTCTTCCATGGCATGGTTTCCCTCAACTGGGCCTGATTTGCCTAAGAAAAAAAGCATGGCACAGAGTAACAATTAGGCTTCCAAAAAAAAAAAAAATAATAATAATAATAATAATAATAACAACCTTCCTATTACGAATTTCCTCTCCCAAGCAAGACCAGTGATTTTTTAAATCTTGTTTTTACTTAACAAGCATTCAAGTGTTCATGTTTTGCAGTGGCTGTCCCACCATACTGCCATCAGGGAAATGAGTATATCAGGTAAGCAGGCTGCAATAAACTTATAACTATCTGGAGAGATTCATGTAGCAATTCTAAAAACACACCCAAAGAGTACACCGTATTACATTTAATTAGAACAGCCTTCAAGATTTCAAGACTATCTAGCTATTATGTGCATTGAGACAGGTGATTTAAGGTCCAGAAAAAGAGAGTATTCACAGGAAGAACAGGTGGATGGCAGGAGTTCTGCTATATTAAAAAAAGCACAGTGACAATGACTAAAAAGGTGATAAAAAATTCTGAACAATCCCCATTGGATTTTTCATTAAAATCTATAAGCTTTTTGTCCAATTTTGCTAGTGATTATCAAAAGCAGCTCTTCAGAAGCCTGTTCATTCACAATCCCACTCATTTATCCTCTGTATGCATGATGTGATTTCGGTACGTAAGCAGACACTTGAGAAGGGATTATTTTCCTCTGCCAATATAGTTATGACTTTGCTAATATGTCTTCCTTGTCCATGATATTTTTAAGCAATCTAAAGACTAATGAATCATATGCAAGAAGAATGTTACTGGGCAGAATACCGAAGGCATGAAAAAAAAAAAAAAAAGATGACAGACAACTGAACAATTAATTTTCCATTACAATTAAGTGAGAACATTTTCTGAGAACATTTACTCAGAAAGGACATTACTGATACTTTGTGTTCACTTTTTGTGAAACAAGCAAGAACATTCACAGCAGACATGTTCATGCAAACGGAAAACATTTAGCAAATTTTAGAGAATAAACAAGTTAGAATTAATCTTTCACTTTAAGTATGAATACTCAAAAAAAGAAAATTCAATTCTCAAAGTTGAATTAATTCCAGACTTTAATTCCAGACCTTAACCGCACACTGGATGTAACCATATGAGAGTGCACTGCTCTTCAAATAGGCCTATTCTGCTAAATGCATAATTATCATTATACACCACCATCTCATGGGATTGCCCTGAGATATTCTCAAAGTGGTTAGTAAAATTCCGGCTGTGCTAAGTTATTTTCTAACTAACATTACTCTCACTTCTAAAAATACAGATTGAATAACTTTATCATCTATCTGGAGAAGGGAGAAGTTAGATAGCTTTATATTAACAATAATTTCCCATTTTACTTTGATTCAGCTACCACATGGAGAAAAGAAAAGAGGAATTCACAAGGCAACTAGTTTTAATGAAAAGAAAAACCGGATTATATCCATAAGATATTTAGAAGACAATACTAGACTTGAAGCTCAGAATTGCAACATTCAAAGAAAAGTGGGCCTGAACACACTGAATAAAAACTATGGGCCATTAAGTCAATGGCAGCAAAGAAACAAATGTGCTTCAGAGCCCTTTTTAATTACTTTTACAAGTATTAATCCTTATTAAGTATTAATTAGGGATTTTTTTCTGAAGTGCAACACAGTGTATAAAATACTCTCCAATGAGGCTACTCTTTAGGGAAAAAAACCTGTTTTGCATGTATGTGGTTTCTTTGCTTTTCCAACCTGATGTTATCCCGGACTTTTATGGAGTTTCAACAAAACACCAGCTATGGCGAAAGTGTAACTGTTAGAACAAGAGGAAATGAAAACAGAAACGGCTATGATTAAAAGCTATGCAAAAGAATTAAGCATTACAGAAAGGTAATGTCTTAGCCAAAAATAAACTCTTTATGAACAAAAGAGCTGCTAACTGGGGCCAAGTGGTTAACTACCTGGGAGCTCTGCTCCCTTCCATTCCCCAAGGGCTTCACCCATAAGATCTAATCAAGTGTGCTAAGAACGAGACAGAGAGGGACAGCAGGACACATCAGCTCGGCATTACCTAGCAGTACTGCATCCGCGCTCTACAAGACAGTGCTTGTGGATGGAAAAGCTCTCTGAGGACATGCCAATCAGAATCTCAATTATATGCAAACTGGAAGGAGAAAGAAACCTCTAAGAGACAGGCCTTTACCCATAGCAGAAAGAGCAATACAGTAATTTTTTTATTGTCAGGCGCTTTCAGTGACTGAAGGATTAATTTGCTTGCTTTATGCGTTCGATTTATTCATATACACGTCATGTTTGTTCATTATTCCACTCTTTCAGACCACGCACAAACACGCAAAGTTCATCTGAAGCCTGAAACGGCCCACCTCTGAGCAGATGCGAGTCTTGTAAAAGATTAATAGGCACAACAAGCAATCTCGGCTGCAGGGGGAAAAATATCCTAGTTAAATATTTCAGTGCTTTCATCAAACATCTGTCCTCTACACTGCGCTTGATAGAATGGCAAGGTAGCTTCTTGCAAAGATTAACAGACATCTGCTCAACTAAAAATCTGTGGGTTCGGTGGAGCGCCAGCTAACCACCAAGTGCAGCATCTGGCAGCGTAACTCAGCAGCCTACCGTGAGCCTGGGAAGATGTCCCAGTATTAGCTACCTTCAAAACACATCGCCTGGAAGATAACAGCACTGGGGGGGATGGGGGGTTGTTAATACAAACTAATCTGGCACAATACATGCAAATGACATTGGGAGACTACTTTGTAAGGGTGGAGAAGCAAAGGAAGAAACAAATGCAGAACTGCGTATGAGATGGCTGACTTTCTGCTTTAATAGACATTTGTAAAAGCAGCAAACTACAAGCAATCATCAGTTTCTGCGCCAGATGAAGAAGGCTGCTTGATAAATGGCTGTGGCATGTTTCTAGTATGCTGTCTCCCAGCTCTTCAATATAGGAAAAACAAGCAAAACTCAAGCTTTGAAACACTTGCACACATTCAAGTAAAAGGAAGACTGCGGAGCACACTGGTATTAGGGGGAGAAGTAGTTGTACAACATACATTACATCCAAAGCAGATACAAAAGAATGAATGAACATTTTAGAAGCTTTCCTCAGCAAGTGATTTTTCATCCACATCGACACCTCGCAGGCACCACGGAGGTTGCCGTCGCAGTTCATTCTCCCCTCTCTCCACGACTACGTTCACCCACGCCATGCCTTCCTGCCTTTACTACCGCAGTGCTCCTGCACATCTTGCACCTGTGTCACACCACTGGAGCGCTCTAGACTGCTACTACGAAGCACATCTGCAAATACTGACCACCACCCCATGCAGACGTGTGTAAGGGCACTGCGGCACAACTCTAACTCCCCCGTACGGAGGGGACTCCGAATCAAGTTGGAAGGATGCTCGGCATTTGTGGGGTAAGGCCCTGGTAGCCCTATTCACAACATAGGCCCAGGATAAACTAGGAGTAAAATAAAGGCATAGGAAGTTTTCTCATCTCTTCCACTTTAAAAACAATTAATGTTGCACTGTGGATGTCAAATAGCCTTGGGATCCGACAGGCTGTCAATGCCTCAAGGAAATCACTATGCAACGAGTTGGGGTTCCCAAGTAATCTCATCTCGCAAGCAGCAGAGCTACACGGAAAGGTTAAATGCTCATCGCTTCCATTCCCAAATGCAGAGAGGTCAGATTTAGGGCCACCACAAGCACAAAAAGAGAGCATTGAATCTCTAGCTCCTCAAAGCACGAGCAACACCTCCGAAGCACAAGCTGGCCCTTTGCCGAGGCCGGAGAGCCAGGCAATGGCAAACTGGGTCAGCCATGGCGCGTTTCCACGCTGGGCAGTGCCCCACGGCCAAGCCGCACTGAGGACTTCCAGCCTGCGCCTCCCCGCTCGCAACAGGTCACCACCCCAAATTTAAACCTCTTCAACTGCTGGCACAATCCCATGCAGAACTAGATCTTCAAAACAATTACTTTTTTTTTTTTTTTAAATGCGTGTCATGAGCTTGATTTAGATCCCAAGCTCCTACTTGGACAAGACGCATAAGCATTTGAGAGCTTTTGCAAATGCAGAGTGGGATCCTTTTAAATCAGCTTTCACTACCGGAGAATTGGAGCTACCCACCAGAGAAATAAAAGGTTGTTAAAACTTGGCAGGACCACTTATCCCTGCTCCAGTGTCAAATGACTTCTTGTGGTGCCACATGACACTTCCAATGTCACTCAAACATTGAGTTGTGGTACAGCTTTATTTTTGGAGAAAGAAGACATTCAAAGCCAAGGATTGTGAATGTAAGTCTTCATCACCAGGTGCCTCTTATAAAGCACAGACTGCAGGGATTCCACTGAAGCTGTAAACAGAGCAAGAGTACAGCTATCCTAATAGCAACTTTTCATTCAGGAAGAATATACCCATTTTCCAACAGACACTAGAACATAATCAATCCAAAATGAGGCACCCGATGAACAAGTTGGGTTTTTTTTTTTCTTAAATGAGAGCAATAAAGTACTTAAAGCATTTAGTATTTAATAATATTTTAAATATAGAGGCAATAGCCAGGCTTTAACGGCTCAGAGCTGCCATTAAAATTAATAGGGCTACCTACTAATTACCTCTGAGGATCAGACCACCAGGTACCTTGAGGATTTGCATTCCTCCAGTTTTAAAACACTAGCTTAATCTCTGTTCATTCTTCCTCACTTTATTTTAAATAAGCATGCAACATAATTTTTTTTAAAGCAGCCATATATTTCCGATAACCACACACAAAAGGAAATAAAAACAGAAGGACCACAAATATTCATGATACTTGGATAAACACAAAGTCAGTAACAACCACCTGCATGCCAATACCTCATATGTCAGCGACCAATGTTAAATTACCTCAAAGTCACAAGATCGCTACCTCACAAGAACCTTTCTTACTGAATGCCAGGCAGTTCTGCTCAAATAACAAAAATAAATCCTTCTTCCACAATTTTACAGGTTTAGCCAGAATCATCCACTGTTTTGAGCTCCCTGGAATATTTCACATCAAGGGTAATAGGCTTTCTCCCACAAAGGAAGAATGGGTGCTCAAAGGCCTTAGGTGACTATGGAATTTGCATTTATCTTGCTGCCACCAGTTGCCTCTCAAGTTCTACAAAATGCCTGTTCAGCCAGTTTCCATATGAATATTGTAGGAATCTGTTCCATGTAATCACAAATTTCACGTGTTTCACAACAAACACAAACCAAACCCAGCCTCCTCTTGGGGGGCTCCAAAGGCTAGTGTTTAATGGACCATTAGAAGATGGACACCTTGGGAATTTCTGCTTCTGCTACAAACTGTTTAACTAACATTAAATGACTGAACAAGAAGTCACGTAAGTACTGCATTTATAGCACAGAAGCAGGGGTCTGCTCAGTCCTCCTTACTCCTCCTGAGTCATTAGTCTTGGAAGGTGCACGGGTAAATAGGAAAACACAGGTTAGCTGCAAAAAACTTCAGTAAATAATACTTTTTCTCTCCCCCTACCACCCAATCTCTCTCTAAAAAAAAAAAAAAAACCCTCAACATGCAACTCTGCCAAAGGATATGAAGCAAACGAGTCTTGACTCCCCATATTCTCCTCCATGCCTCCCCAACCTCTCCACTGCGCACTACCCCTTCAACAACGCTTGCATACCTGTGCTAGGGTCTGAGATTCCCACTGACAGCTGGCCTGTGCTGAAAAGGTCAGCAATCAGAAACTCAACCTCTCCTGTAGGAATTAGCTTTGATCAGTGATATTAAAACAAGAAGCCAGAGGGACTATGTTGCAGTGTGCAATAAAAGCAGGTTTTATCTATGCAATTCACACGTAGCTGCCAGGTTAACCAACATTTGTATTATTTGTTTCTTCTTTCCCCCATGTCCCTCACTTCTCTGCCTTCCCCTGGAAGCTATCCCCACAGTTTATAAAGAAAAAGCAGATATGCCAAAGGGGGAGGAAACTTCCCCCATCATATGGGGAAAGAGAGGTTAGGGTAGAAACTAAAACTGCATGAATATTCAAACAGTGCTTTGCTTCCATCCTTCTACAGGAAGTGTGTTGTTGCTTGAGAGTTCACTTCATTAATTCAGCGTCAAACAGTGCATTTCCTCAGCTGATCCTCAGAGATTTCCGATGACAGCAGCTCTAATCAGCCAGAGCACATTCACAATGGTGAAAAGGTGCCATACTTTTATATAAGTCAACTTAAAAATATCCCAAAGAACATGCCTTTGCAGGACTGACTTGACAAACCACACTGCCAGCTTCAGAGCGAGCCTGCTTTGAAAGCACACTGAAAGAAAAGCAGCCAAGTCCAAGGACAAACAGGTGAGGCAAACCAGAGTTAACCACCAGTGGACACAGCGACTTGGTATCTGGCCAAGCACGACTGTCATCAGGAAACACACAACCAGTTAGCACCAGGCACCGCTTGCAGAACAGCAACAGTTGAGGATCCTGACCATTCTGAGCAGCACATTTTCTAGAAAAAGCTAAGTACAACAGTAGATGCAACCTGCAAGATCCAGGAGGCAAGCACCCCTTCCCCATGCATAAAACAGTCTGTTAAGCTGCACGAGAGGACAACAGCACAGAAGTTGGTTATTGCAATGCTTTGATGTCTTTTTAGATCTTATTACAGAAATACTGCATCTGTAAGGGACAGGGCCATTTCCTTTGCATTGTGGAGGACAGAGTCCCTGGGTCACCTGGAGACATGATCATGCTGGAGTTGAGCAACAGTCTGCACCTGGGAGAACTGCTGAACAGTCTCTGCCTCATCCCTCATTACTAGCAATGACTTGACTTCTGGCAACAAGCTGAGATTTGGAGAAATGGATCCCTGTATTAGGCCATCCTGTTAAACAGGAATCTTACAACAAGGTTCATGGCACCAAGCCCTGTATACCTCCTGCAGCTTCATGAGTCCTGCCTAATGCATTTCATGTGCAGCATGCATCTCAGTGCCAGATTCCTGCACTGCAAAGGTGCAGACAGGTACTTAACTGGGAATTTTCACAAAAGGTTACATGCTTCACTCCGAGTGGTTTCGTTGAAAATTTTATTATATCTCCATCTACTTAAGGTCTGGCACTTCATCTACATAGAATCCATATGTCAAGGTACCTGTTGAAATTTCCCACAGAAGTAGTATGCAAAATGGATTGCTTTCACATCTGAGTGACTCTCCTCCTGTTCAGAAGAGGGCTATCATGTTTTCCATAACTTGCTTAGTTTATTGTCTGCAGTCAGACAGCATTGCTAGCATTGTTAATGCCAAGTAAACCATGATATTACTATTCTCCTGAGACTTAATCCACAACCCACTGAAGACAATGCAAAGCCTCCCATTCACTGCTACACTCACTTAGCAACCCTGACATTTAAGTATACGCTTATGACACAAAGACTATCACGAATACCAGTCCGGAAGGAAAGCAGGAGTAGGTGCACACATGACCCAGCACCTCAGCAGTGCTCCCCCAGCCCCAAGCGGGGGTTGCGTTTGTTTTCCAGCCTAGKAATACGTTTCTGTTGGACGCGAAGATTACATGCGCTCTCTTTGCAGCACTAACGCTTGAATGTTTTCAGTTCTCACACATCAAACCTAGCTGTTAAGCCCCTCAACAAACTAAAGTCCTGTGGTTTACCACAAGGAGCACTTGACAGGGCTGTTCCCAGCCTGACACAACACTGCAGCACTGTCGAGAGAGCACGTCAAGCCTGGAGAGCGAGGGCTGCCGCGCTCTCGCAGAGCGCCAAACAGCTCCAGGCTTTCTCCGAACAGCAGCACCAGCATTTAGCAGCACCGCTCGATGCCTTTATTAAACCCTTCGTGGAGATTCACAGGAGAGCAAAAATAAAACGTGCCAAGTTTCTCTGCTGCTTCTGGCTTTTGTCCTGTTAACAGGCCACATCAGCATGTTTTAAGAGACGAGGGAATATGCACATTTTCACTCGCCAACCTTCTCTGGCGGGGGTGTCAGGCGCTCTGCAGAGGCACTTTTGTCCTGCGGCATGCCCACCCATCTCAGAGGCAGCGAAGCACAAACTTTCTCTTTCAAACACAAATTCCAGATGTCCCTATCTCTCAAATGGATTTTCTTTTGACATTGTCGTATTATTTAAAAAGGAGCAAGGAAATATTTAAAAGGCAGCAAATTAAACACCAATAAAGCAAAAGCTTAATCGCTCAATGCAAAGCAAGCTCAGGAGATCTGATTCAGTGCCCGCACAGTTTAGTAAGATTCTTAAAAAGACAGAATAGCTACATCCAGGTTTATAGTGGCAGGAGGGAGGAAAAAAAAAAAAAGAGAGGGGAACAGTGTGCAGAAAGTCTTGGAAGGGATATATATCTGCCTGCTTTGAGAGCAATTTAGGCTCTGAACTGTTATATAAATATAACAGTTGGAAACTTTCTGTGTCAACACAGTCACTCCTTTCTCCGAGTTTTGCTTCTCCTTGCAAGGCCCCGTTGCACAGCCCTCCCTCCCTCCACACAGCCCACCAGCCCGAGCCGACGCTCTCGCGCCCGGCCGGCCCCAAGGCTGGGACAGGCTCAGCAAAAGCAGCCTCAGTAGCTGGGCCCTGGGACAGGCTCAGCTTAGGCAGGGAAAAGCAGAAGGGCCGGGGAGTTGGACAGAAGACAGCAGAGCTGGGAGAAAGGGGGGCCCGAAACACTCCCTCGGGCAACTTTAGGACATCTTGGGGGAAAAAAAGTGAAGATTAACACTTAAACACGCTACTGCCAAGTATCCAGAACTCTGCCTTCCACCCAGAAGAGCAAAGGAGTGACGATATTTAAGAAAGATACAACCATGCAAAGTGGAGTAAACTATTTCTTAGATTAGCACCATGCGAACTGGGGTTAGATCGGCCTCGTCGTCCAGGTGAGGGGCAGCAGGGCTCTTCCACGGCAGGGAAATGCCAGGAAAACGCTTCTGCTGCCCAATGGATCCCGTCGCTGATTCAGCAGCTCCAGGGCCAGCAATGCAAGGATGAAAACAGTAACTTCCTCATTTCATCATCATCATCTATTTACTCAAGTTGTAGACAAAAACTAGTGGGGTAAGCACTGCCAAAACTTCCCAACCTGGAAAGTAGGACATCAGAGACTTATCAGAGAGACATTACGTTTAATTACAGTGGGAACTTGCCAATATTAAAAGAGGGATCCTTTTTCAAATCCCAATGTCTGAGCTACATTCAATTTCTGCACATGCGCACGTGCGCATTACACACAGCAGCAAACGCCATGGCAAGGCTGTGTACGTGCGTATGCAACTTTCCAGAAAATTCAGTAGCTCTGTGATGAAAGGATCATTTTCAAAGCTTCAGATCCAGGTGCTTAGGGCTAATTAACTCCATTATTAGACTTCAAAGTGGGGAGAGAAAAAATAAAAAATAAAAATGAAAATAATTTTCTTTCCACAGCTATAAAGAGCTACAAAATCCATTTTATCTTTACATATCCCATATCCTCTTTACAATACTTTTGAATACTGTGCATGAAATCCTATTAATTTATAGGTATTATAAAAGGCATCTGAATTTAATGTTCAAATGGCCAACTCTTTTTTAAATCTTAGCATAAAGCAAAAGCCCCTTTCATTCTCTATGACTAGTGAAGAAGCACAGCTGAGCAAGGCCCGTATCCATCCAGCATTTGCAATAATATTTAAAGACCAGAAACAGTATTTCTCAAACCCTAGGAGCTCTTGTCTTCTCCTTCTTAAACTCCTTTCTCGAGTCTTGGGGTTCATGATCTTCCCTTCCAGGGAAGGCAAATCCTTTCCGCAGGATCTCCCACAAAGCTCCCTAGCCTCCGAGGTGTCCGGATTTTCATGGCACAACACAGTTGGCTTGCTCCATCCCCATCAGTCATTCCTTCCTCACTTTCCTTCCAGGAAAAGCTGAATTTCCCTCTCACAACTGCTCAGTGCCGTTGAATCCCTCCAATCGATGGATCCTAAATTCCCCTATTGTCCTGTGACTGCATAATGACTCAAAAAAAACGGGATGGTAGAGGGGACCAATAAAATGTTCATTTCTCTCTGAGAAATGGAAAACCACTGCAGGCAAAGCTTCCACTGATGTTTTGGTTGCTTCACTGAAAGCAACTCTGTGTTTTGCTCAGACAGTTGTCTTGCAAGATTCATTGCAAGGCCATTAAAAGGACTATACTGTTACATTTTAAAATAATTTTCATGACAGCACATAACCATTCCCACCTTCTCCTCTCCCCAGCACCAACAACCTTTTACCTTCCTGCTTTCTCAGTA
>NW_020447752.1:5784060-5852208 GCF_003343035.1 Apteryx rowi | reverse complement strand
GGGGATTCAGCAGTTGGCAAATTTTCAGCAGCCAATATTCCTTAGAAACATATAGATTTGATTAAAAACGTTTGCTTGCTGTCCAGATCTGGTAGAAGAAAATGAATGGTGCTCTTTGTTAACCATCATTCTTCACCACTTGTCCGTTTGCCAGATGGCACTGCACTTCACAGAAAGAGGAACAATAAGCAGAGTCAGTTGTGCAGCAAGTTTGCTTATAATCATTTAATCTCAAACAAACAAAAGGAGAATAAGGATGGAAAGAGGGAGAGAAGAGCATTAACTCAGTGTTCATTCACTATATTTTTTTAAAAATAATTAAAACTCTTCACAATACTGATTGTTTGTTGACATTTCTGGAATTTCTATTCTCCCCCAAATATATTCTGTATTTTTAAGAGAATGTTTCAAATTGAGCATGATCACCTAGTTATTAAATAGCAACACGGAACTCTTTATAACGTACAGCAGTGGACTGAATCCTACGGCACTTTACCCAGCACGCCCTCTCCCAGCCTCCAAGAGCTTACGTATTAAACAGATGAGACAGATATAGGGTGGGAGGGAAGGAGGCGAGAACAAGGAGAGGAGTAAGAAATGCACATCAGCCCCAATGCAGCCCTGCAGAGATTTCCCATAAAATGAAATCCAATTCCAGGTTTAGTTTGTCAAGACGACTGTTAAAAACAAACAATCAACATCTTTTACAGAGAACCCAATGTGTAAATCACTGAGACACAGACATGGAACCCTACGGTGCCATTTTCACAGAGTCACACTTCAGAATATATCTGCACTTTAAGATTTGATACTGCTTAACAGCATCTGTTGGTATTGAGCCAATAGCATATGCTGGGAGCAGATACGGATTCGAATGCCAGTAACAATATATATTTTAAACCTAGCTAAAGAACAACAGAGCAGGGGGAATAGCAAGAATTCTTGAGTGAGAAGCAGAACCTGGATGAACTCCCATAACAAAACTCAAATGCAAAATTTGGTGTCGGTTCATGATTAACGGTCGGTCAGTGCCAGGGAATAGCTACATCAGATCACAGGCCCTCGGAAGTGCGGAGGGACGGAGGGAAAATTCAGAGCCAGGAGCAGCATGTGAAGTTTCCTGGCTCTCACCTCCACGCTCTGACGGTCGCACAAGATGCACAACTAACTTCCTCTGTAATTCATGGAGAAACGCGGCCCCACTCAGATTGCTCCCTTTTCTCTAAGGACCTCCTGCAAAATATCACCAGGAGTATGGACAAGGTAATCTTTATACCAAGCCTGGTTCAGTAATGGTCCAAGGATCAAGGAATTCCTTCTTTTAAAATAAATGTGCAGAGAAACATTTTGGTTTTGCTCTTCACTATTGTGAAAAATGCAATGGATATTGCAAAGAATACATATGCTGCTTTCTAGCCAGCCTGAGTTAGCGTTTGAATTTTTTGGAGAGTGTTGCACATATGCTCTCTCTCCTGAAGTGTCTCATTCAGAGGCACCCTACACTAAAAACAAAACAAAACAAAAAAAAAAAACACCCCACACCACACCCACCAAAATCAAAACCAAATCGACTTTAAAATCTTGGCCCTGTCAGGTACTGATAGATGAAATAATCCTAGGGGGGAACATTATTGCCTAGGGTCTACAGGATAGGATTTAGAAGAGCAGGATTGTTTCTTTTGGCGCTGTTGTTGACCTAGTGGTTCATTCTGCTCATTTCCCCCTCTGTACTTCTGTTTGCTCATCTGCAAAATGAGCAAGATACTAATCTCCTGTGCAAAGCATTTTAAAATCTGTGGATGGAATAGCTAAGTACTACCGGTTTGAAGAATCGCATCACTTGCGAGCCTTTTTTCCAGCTGTTTAGTTAATTGCTCAATCTGAAGTGATCAGATGGTTTCCTTCTCTAACCAGTCCTTCCTATCAAATTGAGATCTTGAAGCATCTCTAAAAACATCTTGCAGAATTAATAGTCTAATTTCTCTACCAAATGTATTCATTCCTCATCCGATACAGTTTAGTGAGGTAAGAAGCCAGGCAGAAAAAAAGCTCCACAAAACAAGAAACAAGTAGCAGAAATAAAACCCAAAAAATAAATAGTAACCAACTCACCTGAATTCCAAAACGTCAAGAAAAATTACATCTGCCTAATATTTAAAGATAACAACAACAGCCCCATGGTTACTGTATTATCCAGCACAGCACAATTTCATGCTCTTAAGCTACTTCACAGGAGGAAAAAAGTCACAGTGAGTCTTGGCAATATCTTAAGTGGAACAAAGTGAAAAACAGCCCGAGTTACAGTACGGGGAGCTGTTTGTGTTCAAAGTAACTTAATCTTCTAATACGGCTGCGTACTTTAAAATGCACAGGAGGAAGGAGCTTTGAGGCATTATCTACGGCACACAGAGGATACGGGGTAAGCGATATTAGCTGGTGCTGCTCAGCTTCGCGTTGCAGAATGGGGGTAGGTCACGTCTGACAACAGCTGGGGAAAGAGCAAGCTGTAACGCTGAGGTTCAATACTGCGCGTCATCTTACGAAGGTTAAAATAGCTCGGTCTGATTTGGGACGTGCCCCAGTTTTAAGGGTGAAAACTTTGAGTCAACTACAAGGCTATTTGCACAGTAGTAGCAGGTAGAGGCTATGTATATATACATATATATATTATTTTTATATGTATATATGTATGTATAGAAAGCAGCACTCCTGGATCTCAATATCTTTAATTGAAAGAGGCAGAGAAAGTTTTGTTACTCCCATTGAAAGCCTTGGGAATGGAGGCACAGGAAAATTAAGATAACCTGTAAAATAGAGCTAAAAAATGTAACTAAATCCCAGTCCAACATCTTAGGTGTATAATCAGCCTTCCTCTAGTCTATTAGGCCTAAAACTGTAAGCACCGTGCTTAACAGAGCTGATCACAGATCTCCAGTTTCCCTGAGATATCACTTCATTTTCCATCTTCACATCAACAAGATAGCATCATCTTAGGCTTTCATATTAGTTGCAAGCATTTCCATGAAGGAGAAACTTTTTTTTAAAAAAAACTAATTTAGTTTTAATGAGCTCAGTTCCCATTTCAGTTTCTCTGCAAGACACAAAGCTATCACAAGAGGCTTGGTAAATTATGCACCTTTTCAGGATAAGGTGAACTTCAGGCTTTAAAAAAAACCTTACAGAAGATAAGCCAAGATAAAATGTTTTGCACAGTGGAAACGCCGAAGACATTTCATGTTACAATGGGACTTCCTCCCTCCCCTCGGAGAATGAAAAGGAAAGAATCAGACAGTGACAAACGGAGAGAAGAAAGAGAAAGTGTCTATCAGATTGTCAATCTGCCAATAAATCCCAGAGCTCTGCTAATACCCTCAGTTCCCCAACACATCTCAAACTGTTTAAAAACACTGTGATGTACACTGAAGAATGCAAGGAGGTGGAAGCTAAGCCAAAGGCCTTTTCGCTTAACTGTCAAGGAAGAAAAGGAAAGAGGAAAAAAAACATAGCTACGAGGATTTAAAAGGCTTTGGCACTGAAGTGCACCTGCAGTCACTCGAATTTATTGTTGCACCTCTGTAATTTACAGATTCGCACTTTATGCTGATACCCAGTCTGATGTGTGAACGTCTGTACATGGCGAAGACCTAACACTGAGCAGAACACCTCCTTGTCCAATATTTGCCACTGCATCAAAAATAGGTGCAAAAAAAGTCACCACTGCATCACAAATGAAAAATTCGAACTTACTTTTTCTCAGCAGAATAAAATATATCAGAAGCCCCAATGCATTGAACTCTCTGGGATGAAATACCACCTCCTCTAGATCATAGAGGTGTTTTTGGCATGGGCTTCAAAAGCACTAGAACTTATCAGAACAAATTTACACACAAACCCAGCATTTCTGCAGTCCTACTGCTTACCTCTATCACTAAAACTTTCCAGAAGAAGTGCCAAATAAGGTCAAGGACCAGCTATTTCCAGACTTTTTTTTTTTTTTTAAGCTAACCAGAAATTACTTTTCCTTAAGAACTTGTAGCCTGATTCAACATAAACCAGACACCTGGCTCTCCACTGGTAGAAAAATTAGTCACAATAATACCTTTTTTAAGACTGTCTAAATGAATTTTGGTTCTACAGCAGTATTAGAGACACTGATTTCCAGAAAGCTTCCTCCACATCAAAACTGAACTATGTAATATTTGCCTGACAGCTGTCAAGTCACTGCGGATATGGATTTACTTCCATAGTAAACAGAGGCGGGTGTACATCATGAAATTTCCAAGTGCTTCCCAAAACCCTTGCATTTTCCATTTTAAATCCCGGAAAAGTTTACCTCAGTCTTTCCAGGCATATGGTAAGGTACATACTATATTTCAGTTTGCCATAGGCCTTTCATTCTGAAGCTAGATATATAGATAAATACATATCGAGGGGTGTGTGTGTATGTGTGTGCATTTTATTAGTCCTAAACAACATACATTGCTTAAAAAGCACGCTGTATTCTGGATTCTGCTTTTCAGCTCTTCAAGCACAGAGGAATTCACTGTAGCACTTCACCCGTATGCATTTCAGGGGCCGATTATTTCACGAGCATGTTGCCCTCAGCACCGCTGTAACTTTTGTAGTCACCATCTAAGTTCTCCCACAGAAAGTCTGCAGAGCAAGAGGAGCCAGGCAGCGATCAAATACCAGTGTGGTATGCCCCCTTTGAACGCCAGGCTCCTCGATATGTGCATGCTCTGTCAAAGCCAAAGAACAATTCATTTAAAAATATTCACCACAGGCTATTTTAAATTAAATTTTAAATTTATAAACCATGATAAGAAATTGAGATTTCCATTTTATGAGTTTTTTTTTTAATCTTTTAAGCTGGGGGGGAAGGGAGAAGAAATTTCTCAATTTTAATAAGGATACAATTTTAACAGCCAGAAATGCATTGCATTTGTCTGATGAGTCTCAGAGCAACCCTTAACCACCCTGCCCTTCTTGACATTGATGGATTGCATAATTCCAGGAAGTAAAATATAATTATGGAGACAGATGAACAGACACCCGAGAAACAGAATAAAAAGATACTGCATAGCCATAAAAAGCAATATTTCAAATATAACATTATTAAAACTAAGAAAATGTTATCTAAGAAAATGGTATCTGCATAAAGACTCTTTGCCTGTTGAAAATCACACAGAATAGATGGAACTTTGTTCCATGGGTGGTTTACCCAGAATTTATATGTAAAATGATTTTACAGCAATACTTTAAGATACCTGTATCATTATGCAGACATACAGCATAAACTTTGAAAATATAACACATAATAAACCTACCCAAGTTTATCTTTCCCCTCTGTTAGCCAGCATCAGAATGTCTTCCATAATAGCTATTTGGAAAGGTGATCTGGCTGTAATTTCCCATGTTGAATATCTGTTTTAATCCCAAATGGGCTGAGGTTGGAACGTACCTCAGGAGACCATCCGGTCCCACCCCACGCTCCAAGCRGGGTCAGCCAGAGCACGTTGCTCAGGACCACGTCCAGGTAGGTCAATGTGACGGGTCACCCACGTTACACACAACTGCGTCCCTTAATTACTGAAATAACCCTCAAGAATCTTATGATACTCAAGGTTTGGTTTTCAAGACCAGATGGCATTTTAAATCTTTTTATTTCTAGACCTAATGTACAAAAAGATGCCACGTTCTCTCTATCCCCGCCTCATTCACAGAGCGTTAGTTTTTCGATCCATTTTCTCCAATTTATACCAGCAGTCAATCAACCAAGGGACTTCAAAAAAGTCCCCTCTCTGCAACTTTTTTCACCTGAAAAACCCCCCAAGCACTTGGCCCTTTCTGGATAAAAACTTCCGTTACAAAGCCTTGCACTGTGTCCTACAGGTCAGCAAAGGGACCAGTTCAGACAAAAAGGGGGAAGCAAGCCCACAGCTGAGGGCTGATGAATTTGGCCAGCTCATCTCTCTTAAAAGGAGGAAATCCCTGGGGGAAACACATCTTAGGCTACAGATGCTTCCCAGAGGTAAATTCCTGAGCTAACTCCAAAGTGATGGCACACATTCCCTGGCACAGCAGAGCACGAATACTTCTTGCACGCATGAACTGCCAGTAGCCACCGCAGAGGCTGTTACTGCTCATGACGACCAGTTAGGTTTGCAAACCTCTAATCCAGACTGAGCACTTTAAGACAGAGACAGTATTTGCTGCTCTTTTCCGTTCCTTAACACAATAGGCCTAATCCTTGTTCAACATTTAAGGGTGCTTCCAACATGAATAATTTCCTTCTTAAAATATAAATGATTTTTCCCCTCATATTGGAGTTAATCACCATTTAAGCAGAAATAATTACAGCTTCTTACTAGAGTTGGCCTAAAAAGCTGAACTACAAACTGGATTTTTCTGTCTGTATTTGTAAAAGAATTTAACAATATGAAACGAGAGAAAGGAAAAAAGGAAGAGAATTGAACTTCAAGCAAAAAAAAAAAAAAAAACAAAAACCCACCACCCAAGTAAAACAAGCAACATGAACATACATCTCACATATACAGCCTTCCCCTTGAAATCACTTAAGAAAACTGTTTTCTAGACAGATGGTGTTTTCCCTGTCTTGACTCCAGTTCAAATCTCCTTTTTGGAGAGACCAAGTTTTCCACTGAACTGCACATTATACACCAACAAAGAATAAATAGGCTAAAGATAGCTTGCAGCCAAATCACTGCAGCCTTGCAACGCAGCATATTCGGGAGTCCTTTAAGGACAGTTAGCATGCTGCCAGTGTTCCCTGCACTAGGTTTAGGTTCTCCACTTTATAAATCATTACCTCCGCATCAATCAATGCCATCCCTTTCCGAGCTCTCTGAAGCATGCTTATTCTCAAACTGTAAGCACGGTCTCACCCCATACTGAAAAATACTGAAGAACGGAGAGCGCTGAGCCGAKAGTGCCATGGAGCACTCTGCTCTCACCTTTCACGCAGGACTACTCGCTTGTGGGATTGAACATTCGACGTAACGCGATACGGACCATCCATCTACAAGCCACTGGTTCCTTCCTCGTGTTCACCTGGTCAGCAACAACTAAAATTCGTTATCCCATGATTGCTGTTCAGTAAATTACACGGCATTAATAAAAGGAATCTAAGCCATTGGGGGATGCCTATCTTCTTTTGAAAAACACAATCTTAATTTTGCTAGTGATTGGAGTAGACAGTCCATGGACTAACGAAGAACTGTGGACAGGGAAGGGAGCCTCTTCTCTCTTATCCTTAGAAGCATCTGTGAAGTCAGGGTTGAGGCTGTAACCATGAGACACTGGGGATCAACACTGCTATTAAAACTGGAGAAATAAAAAATAAAAATAATAATAAAAAAAACACACAACCACCACACACACAAGGTTCGTTTAGGGAAATGCTGAGCATCTGCAAACACACAGCAGGGTGCTTTTGTGAGGCCTTCTGAAAGGTGTGCTCTTCTTTTCTCTCCCCTTATGAAGCATCGGTGCATTTGTGCTTTTCCAGCATCAGCTAGCCTCTCCTGTCTGTGGCCGCTTTAAGCACAGGGCACATTACATCTTCCAAAACTACAGCACTTTTGCTTCATAAACAGCATACTGTGACATTCAGAGATCTGGCCTGCACTGGCAAGACACAGGGCTCAGTGCAGGAGCTATGATTTGGGCTCTACCATCCATGTTATGCAGAACATCAGAGCACATGGTCGTAATTGTCTCTCCTTGCACCAAAAATCCCTTTTATTGGGAAGTAATTTAGGCCAGTGAAAGTCCTATCAATGTTCTTCAGGAATTCTCTTAGCAAAACTCACTCTATTTAACGTGCCCACTGCGACATGGGCTACATCCTTGAGGCACAGCTAGGGGTTTGAGCTGGCTACGAGTTTTACAAAACTCACCCTAACCTGCACTAAATGGGTGGTACATCAGCTCATAAAACAAAATCAATGTATGATGTCGGGGCTGACAGCTTTGCAATAAGGTTAGACAGTCTACATGTATAGAAAGCAAGTCAAGACTTAACTCTGCTGCTTGTGCAGATTTGCGGGCGCTAAGTGGACGAGCGCTTCAGGTGTATCCCACAACCTCGTGGCTACTGCGGGACCCTGTTTTAGCATTTTACTGAACATGCTCCTGCTACACACTTTGCAATACCTGGCTTCAAAAGCTACCAGATAACAAAAGCACATACAGAGATAAGAGCAGCCCTGGGACCTTTCGTAGGGAAGAAGAAAAATGGATGGGGGCGGTGAGGAGGAGGACAAAGCCAGCCAGTTTCAAGAAAAGACAGGGTTGGGAGGGAGGGTAAAAAGACACAGAAGATGATCAAACGACATTCAAATCTACAGAAAATGTGCTACTGTGTGTGTGTGKGGGGGGGTGTTTGTTTTGTTTTTTTCCTGTTAAACAGACTGTTACCTGACCCACTGAGAGATGCGTGGCCTCAGGTCTCAGGTGAGCTGCCTCTCGCGTATGCACCCAGCTCCATTTAGGCAGGCGAGATCCCTGCTGCAGCAGCAGCGCACGAAACACTTATTGTTTTCCATGTTTACAAACAGCCCCTTCAGATCTCCCTTCCCTCTCTGTCCCCTGAGGTAACGTGTATTGTAATAAATTCATAATTCACATTATGATGATTTAAACAGCTTTGGAGTGGCATGTTTTAGTGCCTTGATTCAATTGTCTGCCTCTCAAACTGACAGTCTGCTCGCTGCAGCTCCCCGATGGTGCAAAGCTGTTCCCTCGCACAAACATGGATAAATATGCAGGACGAGTCATACTTTTTGGAAAAGGAATTAGTAACGATGTCATTTAAGCTCTTTCCCAAGGAGATGGAACAAATTGCTGCAGGCTTGCCCCAAGCACATTACTAGGCTAGAGACCTTCACATTTGGGGTTACTTTTGGACCATGTTATCAAGGAAAAGCTTTTCACTCCATTTATGACAAAATTCTGCTGTCCMAGCAAAAAAATCTTGGCAGGCATGTTACAACCAAACCTCCTTCAATCAGAGCACAGCACCTTCCAGGATGTATCCAGAAGAATSAAGGCTGGGACTGTCTCATGAGAAGGACATAAAATCACACGTCCGAGGAAACTGCACCGATTTCTATAATCCCATTTGAGAATCTCAAGCAACCAAAACCCACTGACAAAGCTTCAATGTTTCTGCTGTTGTCACAACACAAGGAAATTGTTCTATAGCGACATGACACCCCAAAAAGTCAGCTTTTAAATATTGTAATGGGTGCCTCGGAAGGTAAGCCATTGCATGTAAATATGTAATATGTTTTTGGGTGGCTGCTTAATGTTTTCACCCTTTACTAATCCCAAATCATTCTTGTTTGTATTCACAACCTATTAGTCACTTCCTGCTTTTTGCATACATGCAAGAATATACAGATGAATAACAAAAGAAAAAATGTTGTAGGTTGGTTTTGGTATTTTCAAGCCTCCAAAACTTAATATACCTCCTTTCTATATTAATGTTGCTATATTTGTAAGTGGTGGAAGTATCAAAGAATCAGCAACTACACTTACAACAGGGAAACCATTATAAAGGCTCACACTGATTAAAGCATGTTTTGCTACTACAGTCTGGATGTCTCTTTTTTGTTTTTAATTAGACATATTCCAATTGAGATAAAAATATGCTGACCTTTTTTTTCTTTTCTTTTTTTTACAGCACCAAACATTGAACTGATGCTATTAAGTGTAGTTGTTGATAGATACGTTCCACATTGCTACATCTACTTTGAGAGACAGTCAGTCATGAGAATCACTGATATTTGGGCTTAGAAAATTTTTTTCTCAGAGTAACTCAATGCAGGTTATTAGACAAACTAATCAAACTGCACCTGTATAAAACACAGAGGAACAGAAGGGGTAGCCCCATGTTGAATGCAATCCCCTATCCCAAGTATTCATTTCACACATATGAATCAATAAGGCTAGTTAGCAGCAGCGAGCTGTTTGATTAACAGAAATGAATCTTGCAGAAACCCACCCTGGATGCAAAACGATCCTCTCCGCACAGCTCCCGCTGCCTTAGTAGAAGGCCCTGGTTACAGCGCAAACCCCGACTCGGAGGCAGCCAGCCACGGAGAAAGCGGGGAGGCCTCCCGCCTTCTGGAGTCCTCCCACAGCCCCCGCCAGGCTGCAGCAGCCTCCGGCAGCACAAGCTGGAAACAAGCCCAGCCTCAAGGGCCGAGCGCCGCTCAGCCAGGCTACGGGCCTCTTCCCTTAATCCTTAGCTCCGGACACACGAGGGAACTACAGGGGTTTGGAGGCAGATGTACTTTCCATCACCTTTTCCAGATCAGTTTCTAGGGACTCCTCAGTTTCCCAAATCTAGGGATTATTTAGTGCCATCACATCTACGCAATTACAATAAGACACCACGTCAAGAACAGCAACTGCTTCAAGCCTGTCCTACCTGCACATCTGTGACAAACGCTAGCAATATCCCTACTTAGTCATAACATACTGGTCTGTAAAATAAGCTTTTAAGTATGGAAGATGCTAAAACTGATCTGCTTTCTCAGATCAAAGACATTGAGTCTCCCCTGCTAAAGGGCCAAGAGGAACTATGGTATTTGTGTATTTACACCAGAACACAAGGGAATGGCCAGCAAATGGTGGAGACACACTGAGGAAACTCTCTGGTAACGGCCAGAAATTCTACCAGTGATCTGGGATTTTTACTCACCCAGATGAAAACATAGGGAAAAGGACTTTGGCAAATGGAACGAAACCTTTAAAGGAAAGACTGGAGGCAGGACTGGAAGGCACTTGAAAGCAAGCTGCAGTACACTGAATTTCAAAGAACTTGGAGAGCTCTCCTCTTGCCACCTCGCACACCAGCGAGACAGGAGGCAGAGTAAAGGCAGCCGCGTTCCCGTGCTCGGGGAAACCAGGGAAAGCAGCCATCCACCCCTGGAACATGTTCCAGACCGTACTTATCAACAAGTCCAACTGGCTCCAAACACTACTTTAACTACAAATGCATCCAGCTCCACAACTAAGTCAGCTGCTTCTTGCTTCCATTAGTCTATTAAGATGCTGTTCCACAACCTTACTTTTTAGATGAAAGCATCTGATTTCCACCCGAAATGTAATTCATGGACCATAATTCCAGTCTGGTCTTCAGACAAACACTGATCTTGGCTCCAGCAAACCTCTCACTCAACGGTGTCTCCCCCTCTAGCCCCCACTATTAGCTCCCAGCCTTCATTCCTCTGAAATTACTGCATTAAGCTGCCACCACCTATTACTTCCACATCCTTCAGTGGGCCTACTCCTACTTGCATTCACTTTTTCGACATGTATGACTAAAGACAAGCACAGATCTCACTGGCCCAGCAGAGGTACTGTCTGGCAGTATTCTAATATTTTTTCTGTATCTCTACCATACATGAGGTTTAGCTATCTTCTGACAAATTACCACACAATCATCTTCCTGCCACCCCGATAATAATTCCCCATTTTTTTTTCTATTTTGTTTTCAGTCCCTTATGGCAGGGTACATCTTAATAGTACTGAATATTTCTGTTTTCCTTCTTCCGTTCTCCTCCAGATGATACCATATTTTTAAACGCAAAATCAACAGAAATACTTATTGCACTGCAATAAGGCAACTATACAGAGAAAAGCTAAGTATTTAATAAAAAGTTGGGATTTCTTCCCTCCATAGCAAAGGGCAGTAGGGCATCAAATCACAAGCTAATCGGACTCCAAAACATCTTTGTTTTCTTGGCTTTTCACCCTTCAGCTATGGAAATCCTGTTTTCTAATGTCTTGCAATTACTTAACACAAATTTTCTGAAGACAGCTCATTCCAGAAAGGCTTGAATTACGGAATTCCTTTTCCTTCCACTATGATACACAGATTTGAGGAAGTACGTTGCACTGTTCTTGAAAACATAGAGRTGTAACACCCTAAACTTGGGTTTATGACAGATAAGTCACAGTTTCAACTTTGTTTCCTCCCCTGGATCATTAGTAGGCCTTGCAAAGACAGCAAGGAAAATGCTACACGAGCTGCTTGAAGAACTACAATCCACCCACCAGCTGCCAGCTCCAGCACCGAGCCCTTCCTCCCAGCCACCCTCAACCTTTCCAAGCGCTGCAGACACCCTACACTTTCTTCAACAACTGAATACATAGGGAAGTAGTTATGATCTCAGGCCACCACATATTCTGAAGTCTCAGATAATGTCTGGTAAACAAAGAGGAAAAAAGTCTTTAGAGCTGGGACAAACTTTTAATCCTCATATTTTAGGAAAATTGCCAGAGCTTAGATAGGATAGACACTGTATTTCAATACAATGCTCCTCCAACTGCTGCAGCAGACTGAAGCCATATTAACAGATACCTGCCTCAAAACTTGGGATGCACTTTCCAAAAATTTCCAGCTTCGAACACACGCATCCATTGAGATAAGGCATAAATGAGAAAAAAAAAAGCCCACAAAAACGTCAACAACAGTTTATAAAGATGGATTATGGACACAGAGATTTGCATTTGATATATAAGCAAATCCCAGTGATCTGGATTAAAGCAGAAAAGGCTACTCCAGACACCAAGGAAGTCTAAAAAAAGAAAAATTGAAGCCCTCAGGGCCATAATTTAGGCCATAGGGCTAAATATGAAATTTTTTCCAGAATTGAATTCAGTGGTGATAATGTGTCAAGCAGTTTGAGAATAGGTGTCAAGAACATCGTAAGAGGGAAAATCAGTTTATCCAAAGACAAGCAAAGCAACAGCACAAGGGAGACAAGAGGCTGGGAGAAAGTAGAGGCTGTGGAGGAGCCTTTACTCCTTCCATTCCTTGCAACTGGGTCCAGCGATTCAAAAAGAAACCAAGCCACAGCCATGCAGAGGGTAGGCAAGACACAGCCCCAAATCATTCAGCTTGGAGCGCCTGGACCAAAAACTTCCACTCTTCTCACTCAGCTCCATGAGATTTCACCCTGAATCCTCACCTGGAGCCCTTGTCCGGGGCTGTTTCTCCCTGAAAGGGAAAATGCACCTGCTGACCCTTTCTCAGGGGCCATCTGGCTCTGAGCGGCAGGAACGCTCCCCAGCGTGACCGACACTTCACCCAAGCAGGAAGAGATTAACTCCAGTGGATGCAAAACAGCGGACGCTCCGGAGGGCTGGCTCCCAGCTGCAGGCCTGCTGGTGACAGCAGGGGAAGCCAGGGTTTCACTGGGAGCTCTCAAACTGGTCATCTCTTTTACGTAGATCAGTCGCTAAAAGGAAAGCCCGTTTTTGACCATTCCTCTAACAATCCACAGTTTTGGCTGAAGGCTTGAAGTGTTAAGGTAACCCAGCGCAACGGAGACCGAAGCTCCACGTGCCCGTTTCCATTTCGGTTGCAGAAGTGCCTGCAGCGCCCTGCTCAACCCGAGCGAAGCTGCACTGCTGAAGCAAGATGACACTTGCCACTATCAGCTCTGACGGTAAAAGAATGTTTTAATTAACGCAGTGTCAGCCAATAGAGGAAAAACATATTTAGACCTGGATCAGCATATGCTTCAGTTAACGATAATCATTGTGTTGACAAAGAGCTTGACAGCTAAAGTATACACTGATCCAGGTCTAAACAAGTTTTTCTATAACACTTTGTATGACATAGACAAAAAGGTATGAATTAAGAAAAACATTGTCTTTACCTGACTTTGGTACTTTTTTAAATCATTTTGCTCCCACGTCCTTTGGGGAAAGGTTCTCCCATCCAGCTCTCATAATGGAGACCAAGACAGACCCTGACTCCCCTTTTACAAACTGTATATTCACTGTGACAACTGCTTTTTTGTTTCCTAAACAGAGGAAAATTAGTTCCATCTGCATTCTAATGAAGAGGAAGACTGCAGAGCTGTTATCCAAATACCCTGTCACATGTCACTGTTAATGGAGACTTCTTTAAGATACAAGATCCTTCAATCTCTCTCATCATCTTCTCTAAACAGTGAGGAGCTGCACTGGGAAACTGAAGTAAATCTTTGCAGCCTAAACTCTGAATACAGCTGCTTTTCCTAGAACTTAGTTACCAACCAATTCACAAGCATAAAGTGAATGTATAGAAAGGAAATACTCTTATTTTGAACCTGGTCAACTATAGAACTAGAGAGGAATTAAAAGTTATTAGATAATGGCAGCAAACAGTTCAGTGCTTAACCACTGATAGCAAGGGGTAGCCAGGTAAGCATCTCAAACAAGGAAAATCCCGATTCTTTGCAAAGGAGGGGAAAAAAAAAAGAATCAATCACAAACTGTCATGATATCCCATTGTTCAGCACTGTTAGCATTAGAAAACAGTCACTAGGGATTAAGCCAGCAGAGTATGTATAGTAGTTACTGACTGTTAAACAAATGCATACTGCCTGGTAACACATGGTGCAAGGCTATGATTAATCATTAGGACGGGACAGAAGGCGTACTACTGTGAGATAACGTCAGAAACTGAACTGCGCCCTGCCTCGAATGACAAGTTGCTTATTCCGACTTGCGCCACATTTGTACGACTAACAGAAAGCATCCTCAGCTTGCTTGTTTGCTTCCTGACTGAGGACTGAACTCAGAGATGCAGCATGGGTACAGGGGTACATTGGGAGGGGTAGAGGAAACACCTGGGGTCCAGCCCTTGAAGGTGTTCGAACCTTCCAGCACCAGCAAAACATAGCTAACAGTGTTTCCTTGAGAAAACACCTAAATCCACCCTCTTTTACACCCAGAATCACACCACTAGAGGAGCTCCTCTAGATTTACAGGAACAATGACATTTTTCCAGATTCACACCAAATGGTGGTTGTCTATGGTCAAAAGAGATTAAAAATTATATATATAACCAAGAAAGACCCTAAGCTTCAGATCTTCAAAGAATCAACTTCCAGCTTTCCAAAATACCTTACAAAACTAAAGCCACACTTCTGTACATACCCTGAAACTCATCTTAACTAAATTTCAAGTGACCTCTAAAACCTGTGCAAGTGGTTATGAACCCCATTTCTATCTATTCCCAGAATCGATTTTTTTTGTTTGCTGCTTAAAGACAAACAAAAACAATTCCAAAAGTTCTGTGCCACCAGCAAAGGAGGAAAGGAGAAACCATTGCCTCTCTCATCCTACCCACTGCAGCGGGCAATTAGTGAAGTTATTAACTAGTATTTCATGGGAACAATTATCTATCAAGGGCATGGACAATAGCATTGATTGTTACAGGCCTGATTGATGAAACAGACAAATTGGCACAGTCTCTACTTCCCTGCCTACCATATGTCTCTTCTTAAACATCTGGTGAAGTCTTTGTATTTCCTTGAGTAACCTAACAGGTGCTGAATCAAATCCTTAACGCTTTCAGTTTTCCCATTGGAAGCAGATGGATGAAGGAGACATAAGAATATTGCATTTCCAATATCTCTCTCTCCTTCCTCCTCCTCTGTGGTGGCCTCACTAATAGCCTCAGGTTAAAAGTAGTAAAGGAGATTCCAGACTAATCATTAAAGTAGCCTTTTGATGTGGAGAGGTCTCTTTATATCAAGGTAAGAAAGTCAAACCTTACTCTAGCAATGTAACTTTCCTTCTTCCTTTTCACACTGCAAAGAATCAGAAAGAGCCTTTCACATCAGCACTTGTACATATTCCAGTCATTAAAAGTGTTTAAAATGCTGCCTCCCATCTAAAAAGGGTCATTCGCGTATGATGCTCTGGCCAGCGGGGGCAGGAAAGCCCGAGCCCCTTCTCCTCCGCCGCAGAAAGCCGCTGGTTCCCGCAGGGATACCAGCCTTCACTTCCAGTCACGCGTCAGGCAGAGAGCCAAGTATGTATTTCTAGCTGAAAGAGCAGAAACACAGGTGCCTAACATTGAGAGGGCACTTTTTATTTTGAAAAATGCAACACCACTTTAGCTAATTAGGTCTTATCTGTTTAAAACTACAGGATAGTTTGATAACAATTAGGAAGGACTCCCAACAGGCTGTCGGGATCAAAGGCCCTTTCTGCTACGACGTTTAACAAGGAAATTAACACTTTTGCCAAGTAATTTGCACATGCTGCCAAAGTTGTTTTAACTTGCTGTAATATTTTAGTTTTAAATATGTACCTGCAGAGATGCTGCTTTAATTCTAGCTTTCAGCGTGCCAGCTAGAGGCTCCCAACCACAACATCAGTTCCCATTTACTCCTTTCTCACGCACAGTGAGCGGAAAGGCACCACATCTTGCTGGGGAAGGGAGCTTCCAGCCATGGTATATTAGAGTAACAGAAGTGCTTGCTGCTATTCATAAAAACATTTGGAAGGAAAAATTCCCTCACCCATTTTTCCTTCCTGGAAGCTAAAGATTTCCACAAGACTGCCTGTGGGATCTGAATCCTTGATGTCACTAAAATTAATGAGAACCGTGATGCTGAGATACCGTGCACGCTTGGAAAATTCCAACTGGACTCTTCTGATGGGTTTTTAATACTAGAGACTGGGGAGCAATCACGACTCCAAAGAGCTGTAATGATAAATGGCTGGGGGACAGTGAATAAAGTAAGGGAAAACAATACAAATCCAACAGCTGTATTTCATAAAGGAACAATAAAGCTGGGCACGGCMGTTTCTTTTTTAATTCAGTGCGATGTTTAAAGAGACCTTCTGATGCACAGTAAATTATGCTCCTATATCCACCACTAATTACTCTTTAATAAAAGCAAGCTTCCAGCAGATCGGGATACTTGTCTTCTGGTCTCCTGTGTTCGAGGGCAGGATTAGGCACGAGCATTCACAGTTTGACTCATGCGTTCCTTGAAATACAGCATGCTGTTTTCTAGGGGAGATTTGCATTACTGTACTCAGAGCCACATATTTGCCAAAGCTACCACACTTCATGCTACTAAACAAACTCACGGATCAATCCTGAAAGGACAGCCTCTCCCCAGGCTTTTCTAGCATGGAGAGGATTCATTCAGTACTAGTAAGCTCAGTTGAATGGCTGAGAAGCCAGAGTTTTTATCAGATACAGGGGATTTGCTTGACGTGGTTCTTCCCAGCCAGGAGCCCRTGCACCAACTGGAAGTTGATACTGCGTTTATTCCTTTTAGGAAACCAAGGGTAGACCCAATAAAAAGGACAAGAGCACTGTGGTTAAAGGCCATGCAGTGGAATTTGGGGGCTGGGGACAGGTCTGTTACAGGTTTCCCATATAGCTAACAGGAGGTCAATGACTGAATGGCGATGGCCAACCTTGGGAGAAACTCAGCGGTTCTTCAGTCGTAGCCCTCACCTCCCCCTCGCTACGGTACCATCCTGCTTCTGGAGGGAGCTTGCTCAGGCTGCCCGGCCATAGCAAAGATTTCAGCTATCCATTACTCCTAATTGAACACTGGTCCCATTTCATTAAAACCCAATACGTAGGTTTTTCTCCATCCCTACGGTGGCAGTTTTGTACTGTAACTGCACAGCAGCACCGACAGCCCTAAGCTGACTATCAGCTGGTTGTTAGAGCGAAGAGGGGAGTAGTGCAATTCCTGTAGCATCGCCATTTACAGGAGGAAAGTGGAAGAGATAAAGGACAAAGTGTTTTTAGTTCTGACACCAATAAACATGGGCTCTTACCATGCAAAGGTACCACTTTTGTGCACTAGACTCTAGCAAAAAGCACTTTTCTTTTTTTTTTACTAACACTTCTTTTGTTCACTTCAGTAACTCAGTTACATCACAGCAAGTGACCCATTGCAGCACTGTATAAAAATACATGATTAAAATGAGATGCTTCTGAGTCAATAAGACATTTACTGTACCGAGAAATCTGAACACGACAGTTATATTTGCAGAGAAGAATGCCAGATATAATCAGCATGCACAGAACCACATCCTGCCCTTGCAACAAAACCAATTATGACGTGATAGGCTTTTCCTCTTCTACCAGGAACCAACTTTCAAAGCCTCCTTCAGATTTTTATGGGCCTTCAAAGAAAAGCTTTGAGTTTCCAATCATTTTTAATTAGAGCACATAGAGTGCACCAGGTTCTTGAGTTTTTAATCATAAAAGCTTTGTGAATTTATTAGCAAGACAGCAGACAGCATGAGAAAAAGAATTAGGGTATTTGCAATCCTTTTGCTACTTCTGTCCAAACGATGATCGTTACATGCCAAGAGCATCCAAGGGCTCTGAATTACCATGTTACAGTAGCTTCTGGGCTCTTAAAGGCTAAAAGGCTTAAATCAAATTCAGAGTGCTAGGTGCTGTAAAAAGGTAGTAAGAAACAGCTTCTGACAAATTCTAAATAGACATGGCAAGGGAGACACCAGTAGCTGTCACAGATTTCTTATTTGACCTCAGGCAAACTGTTTACTTTTTGCCTCAGTTTCATATCTGTAAAATCTGGCTGATAATACAAACTGTATTCAGAGCTCCCAAGCTCCATGTCTTAGGCAATACACTTCATTTATAAAAAGGAAACATAACGTTGTAGTCAAGTAATAGGATGAATAGGTATTCATATTTTTGGATAAAAGAAATCCCTGTTGATCTAGTCACTTCAGGATAATTCTTGAAGTGTTAAACAGCATTTTCTTAAGAATTAATTTCAGAGAGAAAATTCTTCTATCAAACTAGACACATTAACCCAAATTACACCAAATCTTATTTCAGAAGTGATGATGTATTTTATATTGGATATGAAGTCTGTGCATCTTCCCCAACCCCTAAAATCTAGCAGCATCTATGACAAAACTAGTGGTATCAACCTGCCATTACACATAAAAGCTGGACTTCTAGATCTGGTTCAATATACATCAAGACACAGAAATTTAAAGTACAATTTCATTCTTCAGATGGCTTGTCAGATTTTAGAGAGTGCAAAGCTCCTTCTGGGTCATACATGGTAAGTAAAGTATAGCCATAAAAATTATTCACTTTCAAGGACAGGCATTTTTCAGTGCTGGCCAGGAAAGGTTTGGAGTCATATTTCAGATGATCATACAGTTGGGGAGGGAACAACACACAACCAAAAAAGACCCCACCAGGACACAGTAACTCAATCCATTTTGCAAGGCACTTTCTGAAAGGTAGAAATTTGGAAGTATCTCTAATGTGAAGTTTTTCAAAGGTCACATGCTAATTTCAGAAACAGCAAGGCAGGTGCTGTCTCCCTTTTAAAAGAAAAGGGAACTCTAACTTCTTGCACAGATACACAAGCCTACATTTAACTTGGTAAATTCATTCTACACCAGTTCCATCAGACAGTCCCCAACAGTTCGTGACATCCAGAGAGCCCTGTTACAGAAAGAGTATCTTGGTAGCCCTTCAAAACTAAGGATGTCAGGCACATGTTCATTACCCTCACGGTCAGTCAACACGCTGATCCAGACAGTGCGGATGCAGGGCACCCACTGAAGTTGTCACTGCCCTTTTCAGAGCAAAGATTAGAGTCAGCCACAGGAGGACAAAGGTTGTCCAAAGTCAGTTTGACTGACATTCTTCTTAAAAATCATGGCTTAATACTGATGTCAAAAATAGCCTGGATTACTATAATGGCACTGTTTAGTCAGGTTTACTAATGGCACCAAAAAAAGTTACTGGAGAACATTAACTGAGAACAAAAAGACAGAATTCAAGAAAACAAATCAAAACCAGGAGGTTCATTTGCATTTCTAACAAAATAATTTAAGGCCCATACTTAACATAACAAGCAGTACTCAGGTAAAGCCCCATTTTACTTCCCARAGCTACCTGGTGTGAGTGAAGATTAAAGGATTAGTTAGATTCAGCCAGTTTTGAAAACAGGACCCAATGTAGTAGCGCAGAAGCTGGAACCCCTCCTTCCAGAGCCTACAAATGGGGAAAGCCGCAACGCTGCAAGGAAAGCGGGGCTTTGCGAGAGCAAATAAGCTCTAGAGACCCTTCTCCCCGTGCCGAGCACACCTTCCTTCCTTGCTAACAGGAGTCATCCTCATCTCCAACAGCTGAAACTCTTCCCTCCCATTTACCATACCATTTTAGATAAGCACCATGGTATCACTCCAAGAATTGCAAGGAAGTTTTGCAAATATTACAGTGGTGGCAGGCAGTGTAGTTAAGTGAAAACCTGCAGTCGTGAGGCCTGCCAGACCCCTTAGCCTTTCACTCGGTGCATGTGTGCCAGAAAAAACAAAAGTTTAGACAACCACGCTTTGTGAAGCCATTAATCACTATCAGAAGCTGGACAAGTTCCACGCTAGAGGGATGACCAGGAAAGCATATGGGGAATTTAGCTCGGAAAGAAAGGGACTGCTCAGACTGAAAGAGGTAAGTAAGGAGGTAAAAGGTGGTAGGAGTAGTTGAAACACAAGGGCCACATGACAAGGGAAGTTTAATAAAAACGAAAATGCAAAGCCCAACAAAAGGCATGAGGCATGTTTACAGCAGGCAAGAATAAAGAAACTTGCTGAAGAACTACTGCATCTTACTTTCTGCTAGATACAGATACATGTAACTTATCCATGCGTTTGATCTGTACATTATTATTACTGTAAAACAGCTCCCACTAGCTAATTCCACAGCCAAAATCTCACCAGCCAGTTCTAATCCTTTTAAATGGTAGGGGATTTCTGCTGATCTTCTATATCTAGGGATCAAACCAGTGATGCAGAAACCAAAAAAAAATTGAACTGAGTTTGATTTAGCACAGGGATATTTTCAGTTGAGCAATGAAGTTAAATGCTACATAGCTTTAAAATAAAATCCGTAATGCTCTTTGCTGCAAGCATCTTGGGAAGCCTCCTCTAAACAGTAATAGGAGCAAAAGGATCTTGTCTTCTAGACCTTCCCCTTTATGGTTTCCTCACTCAGGTTTGCACGTGCTCAGGATATCCCCCATTGCAGACTTGTATATACGGTCACCTTTTCAAACTGCTTTCTTTTAGAAATGAAGTTACCACATAGGCAAAACCGTGCTGCTTCTACTTACAGCTATGCAAACCTTAGAAGGGCAAGCGCAGGTATAAACAATACAACGTTGTCTGCCCAAATCTGCAGACAGGTTGCAAAGGCACACGTTTCAGCACCTTTAATGGTAGTTTCATTATGGACACTTTAGCATCTACTTAAAATTCAGCTGTAACTGTTCCTCCCTACCCCACAAATATTTCAGAGATACATCAGAAACAAACCCAAGTCTTCCCCTCAAAAAGCTTTCAGAGCTGTCAGTGACTTCTAGAACTGGCCTTTTTCATAAGGTTCTCCCATGCACTGAAAAAAATAAATAAAAATCAAGACCGCATGAAATAAGTAGGGTTTAATAAAAAAAAGTCAAGAGGACAAAATTAATAGCCTCCAGCTCCATATTTATATCATAAAAACTTTAATTTCTGGAAGACTGCTGCACCCCAGGGTAGTCAGTCTGCTTCATTAGTTGCCAATTTGGAATCAGTGCTATCAGTACATAAAGGGTTTGATATTTAAAGGCATGAATCAACACAGCAACAGATGGCCTCAGGATGGCTACAAAAGACCCAAAGAGCCCAGGTACAGAAAAACACCCAGGAAACACTCCAATTCTACACGCTTGTCTGACAGCACATTTCAGTGATTCTTATGACGCAAGAAACGCCGCTCCTGTACTTTGCTCACCAACAGTCCAAGAGCTCACGGCCAGAGCCATTCTCTGCATTTATTGACACAGCACACTTTATTGAAATCTGATTTATAAACACAGTTCAGCAAGTTTGTGATAAACTTTTAAATAATTACACAAACAAGCCAGCAGTCTGAATCTAAAATTCAGCTCCACAGTCTAAACTTTTTTTTTCTTTTTTTTAAGTATAGTTCCAAGAGTATGAGTAGTTTGATGCAATTCAGCTGTGTGGGACAGCATGCCAACAAAATACATCTGTCACTAATAAAAACAACAAAATGGGGCCCATGTAAACCCTATCTGTACTTCTGCATCAACTTCCAGTCATTCCTACCGAATTAGACTATTAATAGCACCATCAATGTGGTAATAAACCAAATACTTTTAATAGCTGTACTAGAAAGTTTACCAAACATGTAGCAGCAATAGAATTCACTGTGCAAGAGCAGCAATACACTTTAGTACATCATATTTACAAAAAAAGAAGTCTTAAAATACATTCATGCTGCTGTGCTACCAATTCTTGTGTTATTCTTGTAATTAATACAGGTTCAATCATTACTGAGATCACCCTTGTGATGATTTAAGAAGCTCCAGGCCTCCAACAAATTTCAGGGAGAAGCACAAGTATCAAGACTGTAGAAATACAGAGAAAATTGATGAATTAAGGAATGACATGGACATAGTGTTTGATGGGTTGGGTGCAATTAAAAGCTGTAAGCCAACAGGCCATCAAGGAGTTTCAGCAACAGCAGTGGCCAAAGTCACACCTCTGAGATCCAGTGGAAACAGAAACACTGAGGATGTTAATCACAAGAAGCAAAATTATACCTTATGAGCTTTACTATGGCTGGAACCAAGAGAGAATGACTTTAAGAAAGAAAATATTATATATAAATTCACGTTCCTGAGATTGAGGATGTTAATAATGAATAATAGAATATTAAGCTATAAATACTAAGCTTACTTTGCAAGTTATCACGCATAACATAACAGGGTGTGAATTTCAAATCAGTCCATCCTGACCTGCAGATCTCCTCTGCTGTTTCAAGTTCTTATTTTTTAATCTTTTTAAAAAGTTAAGTAATTGCACAGGAGAAACCACCTTAGAACTATGAACATGTCAGGGAAATTAATTTAAAAAATTCTAGTTTCATTTAGGGGAAAAGGTCTTTCTGCTTTAACCACTGTATCACAGTAGTGAATAGCACAGAAACTAAACTAAACCAGGCAAGACCAACCACTGCCATCATGAAGCGCTGTTAACATAACGCAGCTGGCCATCCAAAGCATTCCTTACTGCATTTTATCTTGATGTTTAACTATTATCTCATAAATGAACAAATTCTATAAAGAGGTTTGGTAGCACACAAATTGCCAAAACATCATTTTGTGTTCACGAGAAACTTATTTTGGCAGATTAGCTTCTAAAGTTCATCTATCAGACCAAGTCACATACAGGAGACTCTAAACAGACTGAGCATCAAGCTCGACACCTTTCACTTGCCTTTCCAGTCTCTTACTTGACTGAGATATTCTTAACCCTCTAGGAGATATCATGTCTCCCTCACAAATACTTTACCAATTCAGTCTCCTCGCCACAGACTGAGAGTAAAGGAGCACATTTGCTGCCACCAGAAAGCAGGAATACGCTGAAAGAATTTGTGCGCACGCACACAGTCACGTCAAACTGCAGAAAAGGCTTAATTCTCTTTGAAGCCTTTCATATTGCTTTAGAAACCTAAACCTGCAAAAACCTGAGGTAGTTACCTGCAGCATGGGGTTAATACTCTTTCTTCCACTTTTTATCAGTCTTCCTTTCTTTATTGACCATTGGGACACAGTTTCACGGGGCCGTTTGGTAAAACACAATCCTGTCTACCGGATTTAAGACAGCACTAACCTCACTTGGATCTCTAGAGCCCACTGTAGAAGCAACAAAATATTACTGTATTTATCCACCTACATGTATGCTTTGAGCCAGCATCTTCTCTAAGAGATATATGCAACTCAGCAATAGGAAATTGGGTCTTTGAAGAGATCAGTATCTCTCAGTGTCCAGAGGGACACAAGTCCCTCTGAGAAAGGCACCAGCTCCTGGAATATCATCATTCCCCCCCCCTCCAACCCCCCAAAACTTTGCAACTTACCTACCAAAAAAAAAAAAAAAATCCACCTGCAGTAGTTATGGTGCAGAATAACGAATGCACATCTCCCTCCTCCCCACCAGCTGTAAACACCTCCTCGACATCAGGCACCAGTCGAGGATTCGGTGTCTGTATGAAAACAGCTCCCCTCTCCCCCACTGTTTTGGATACAGGGACTGACTCATCCATATGGTTTTTTCTTTTCATTCCAAGGCAGATATGAAACATAATAGTCTTCATTTCAATATTTAATCACATGCTTCATTTAATAATGAGTCGAAGAATAATTTAATCCTGGCTATCAACATAAAGGAGATATTGTTCCTTTTGCTCAGCTATTTGTGAAAGTAAGAAACCTCTGCCGTCTCCGGCGTCTCTCACGCCAGCATTTTGTTTTGCTTACTCTAGCTTACACTATAAACACCATGGACTTTGATCACACACATACGACCTTTACCTGCATTTCTAAAGGGGCACTGGATGCTCCTCATAACCATTTCCCCTGCTTGCTTTCAACTGCTGCTGGTCTCCCTTGAACGGGAGAATTTGCTTACGAAGAGGCAAATTCATGGCATGTCGTCTTGTGCCTCGGTGAAGAAAAACACATCACGTGCCACAGATTTCTGGAAGCATCACCGTTCCCTTATGGTACACGATCCCTTGCCAAGAATAAATAGGACACAGTCCAGCATAGGAATCGCATAACATTTGGCTCACATTTAATTTTTCTGTTATTGTATGTTATTATACTAAATATCCTGTTCAGGTACTGTCCATTCTGGAAAAAAAATCATTTCCTATAAAAAACTTGGACTTAAATATAAGGTGATTAATAATCCAGAATGCCTTGTTTGGGTACTCAGTACAGAACTTGATATGAGTCCAAATCTCTAAGGAGTGCAAGCTCTTACTTTTTGTACATTATATTTATGTAATTTAAATAATTCCCCAAAATGCATTTTTTCAGGCTTGTTCTCTATATCCTTTGTTTAGAAAATAGTCCCAAGACTTTTAACATTTTGTCCATCTGTAAAGCACACTAATAACAACACTATTATATTAACTCTTATTTCGACTCTGTTTCTCCACTTAAAAGGTTTAATTTCAGCTTGCTGATCTTTTTCCTTCTAAAATATTTCTGCCGAGTTTTACATGTGTGCACTCCCACACTTAAATCCCTTTTCCTCCTCTATTTCTCATTGTGCATACTTCACTTGGGAAGCACCAAGTAGAATTTATCACTTATTTCTGGAAAAAGAAAGCTTTTAAATTTGAATACAGGTCCTTCAGAGATAAAGCATCCCAGGTTAAATCTCATGATATCCAGGGGAATTCTGTGCAAGTGATGAGCTGCTTGCTAATATGTCGATGCTTTAGGGAAGAAAAATATCAATTAAATTTCATAGCATGCAACCAGCTATTGACCTTGAAAGCTATCTGTAACTTAGCTTAAACTTGAAAATTCAAAGTCTGTAAGAGAGAACTTCTCTCTAATTGGTTTTAACTTCACTGAAGAATGGCACAGCTCTATAGAGACCCCAGAAAAATTAAGAGAATTAATCTGACAAACAAATTCCCCCAAATCCTATTAAGTGTTTAACTATGACGTTGTGCACGTCTCTAGTCTCTCTCCCTTGAGTTTTGGTCATTGCCTCTGGAGATATTAGCGGTTCTCTTCTCTTTCAGCCTTCTGATAAGAGTTAAAAAAAAAAAAGTCAACAGTCATGACAGCACAGGTCTGTCAGATCCATAATTGTGCTTCATTCATGCTTGTGTGAAGACCCCTTTGATGCCCTATTTCGATTCCACGGGAATTACAATCAAGCAGTATACTGTGCCAGCACAGAGGCAGCACGGACAAGTCAGGTGAAGGAAACTGCTATTTTGAACTGTCCCGCAGAACAGACGAGACCCAGAAGGTAAATCTCTCACCTGAACTGGACTTGATCTTTAAAGCCTCTCCCACCGCAATGCCCTTCGCTAACTGAGCTACAACTCGGACTGTGTCAGCTCTTCTGCTGCAACTGATCTGGCTTCTCAGAGAATGAGAAGAGAGTCTTTTTGTCTTTCACAAGTTAGTATACTGCTTTCCACAGCAGGAAAAAGGGAAAGGAATACAAGTGCCTCAGGACAGCCATTTCATGCTGCAGGATTCATCCTTAAAGCTTTAAAGCTAACAGTCTGGATTTTCAGAGTTCATGGAGAGTAGAATACGCACAGTCTTTTATACTGCAGAGTTCGTGCAGAAAAAAAAATCTGGTATATTTATTCAGAAGATACATACTTATTCTCATCAAGTAACCATGAGCCATCAAATAAAAAAAATAAATAAATAAAGAGAGAGAGACCATATTTTATATTTCTTGAGCATGCCTAGAAAAATGGAGCTGCTTAGCTTACCATGTTAAAATTTAGCTTGGCCTCTACAGAGGTTTACAGACTGCAAGTAAGAACAGCAGGATCGAATGCTTGTCTGGCTGTTGGAGGACAACCAAGCGTACCTTCTCACTGCAATTTTTCTGGACTGTGTATCAGTAACAAAGATTGCAAAATTCCTCCAGCATTCCTTGGACATTGAATTAAAGTTTGTGACATCTGGGCTGATGAAAGGCTGTGACGTTGAAATGGCACAACTACTTTTAGTCAGCTAATACCACAGATTCTGAGGCATAATGAGGCAGGATCCATTTATTTTCTGTGAGAATTAATGTGATGACTCTTTGCAGGTGAGAAGTTCATTTACACAGTAACTGGCAGCAGCTAGAGCTACCAGGTCAAGTGAGCTGATGGGTAAAGCTATTAACACTATCAATTAACCTGTATAAATGGTGTTTTCCTTCTCCTTACAGCAAAGGGAATACAAAAAACTGCACACTAGAATAGATGTCTAAGCTCCCAAATCCGGAGTTCTCTAYGAAACTCTGCTGATCACATTTTAAAATAAAAGAATGGCAAGAAAAGAAAACGGCTCTCATTTGATTGTGGCCCACAGACCCACTTATTTGAGACCTTCTAGACACTGGCTCAATAGCAGGCAGTAGATGAAGAAATTGAATGAAGATTCATTGATGAAAAAATGAAGATTAAGAAGCCTCTCCAGCATCAGATTGTGGTGAATTCTGCAGCATCCCTGGGCATGTGGAAGGCATCTAATCTCCGCTCTCTACCAGACACACAGCAATATATACCCTCTTTTCTCTGCTCTAATATCTTGCAGAGGCTAAAGCGTCTACTATTCCTGCAAAACAACCTGAGCTCTTTGCAATGTATAACATTCTTTTTTTGGTCGCTAAATTTGCATTTGAAGTTCTTCAAGTTTGAGGAATTATTTGAAGAGAAAAAGACAAATCACATGGCTCCCAGCGTTACATTAAGCATCCCAGAAGTGCTGCTGCAGCTCTTTATTCACAGAGAATGAGCAACGCAGCTCAGGCCAGCGAGGGCTCAGTTCAGAGAACAGCTTGAACGGGCAGACGAGGAACCTGGCTGAAGCGCAAGGACAAAATCCCCTATCGGGGAGCTCAGGCAGGTTTTCTGGGAGCACCAGTCTAGTCTTGCGCAGGCGCGTCTGGCATCCTGGCAGCACTCGAATGGCTATATCTTTCTTAAGTCTCTGTATAACGGGATAAAATGAGATGCTGGAGTTCAATGACACAGACTGAATGGAATTAAGGTTTGACACTTCCCTGCTTAGAGGGGATAGAGATAAGCCTAGAGATAATTGTTACCTATAGTAATACCAATATGCAAAGCCTAATGCACACACTTCTTTGGATTGCTGTACCAGTTTAGAGACAGGTATAGTTAACACAAGTAGGGCCGTCTGGCGCGGACACAGAGCAGGGACTTTTCCCCCAACCAGAAGCACTCTCCTGCTGAGCTGCACCTTGCTTCTGATGCATTCGCCCACAGAAATCTGCATCGTTCAGACTGACAGCAGGATGAAATCGGTGGCCTTCTTATCCCGTCGTAYGTATGTTCCTTCTGACCATCCCTCTGTGGAACGGGGCAGCACGACAGGGTTCAGCTTTGCTGACTCTCCGAGCTGCTGAACTGTATCAGCTCCCACCCAGGACTGTAAGGAGTTGCAAGTCAAAAAAGAGAAGAGGGAGGTGCAGAGAGGACAGAGAATGCCAAGGCCTGGCAAGCTCAGGATGGGCTATGTTTTTTGCAAAAAAAGCTTACAATATATTGTCTAATCACTTAGAGCTAGAATTTCAGGACTATTTCCACTGCCTTTGGTCCCAGAAAACTAATGCTGTTTTGCTTCACTGTGCGGGCCATAAGCCTTAATTTAAAGTTCATTCCCCTCACACTCCAAAACTGGTATCAGAAGGGAACGTCACCCTCTCCCCCAGGCATCCACAAAATACATTAAAAACAAAAATTTCACTACAGCAGGAATTGGGTAAATTACACTTTTTTTTTTCTTTTTTTTTTTTTTTTTAAAAACACAACCATCTGTGGCTCAGACACTGGCATCTCGAAGGAGACATTTCTTTGGAGACTAATTAGCCCTCTGGAAGAACTTTGGTGCAGGACGCCAGGGGTGTCCTCATCCAGGGTTTCCCTTAAAAGGCTGCTGGCAAAAGCTTGCTGGCACTGTCCTTGTCTAGTGTTCTGGATTCGTACAGAGACCAGGACGACACAGACATGGTCTCCAACTGCAGCTCCTAAACAGCACTTCAGAAGAAGTCTCACTTTTACCTAAATAATAAAATGTCAGAAGTCTGAGCGTTTCTTTAAAAAGTTCCAATCCCTTCCCTGAATCCCCCAATCATGTTAACAGTTTTATCACAACAAGAAAAAACAAAACAAAAAAAACCCCAAAGCCTTTGAGAGCACTTAATATCTGGGTGGGGGTTTAGTATCACAGAAGCCTCTTGCTGGTTTTCAATATAGCTTCATTTTAAGAAAGCAACTATTTTTTCAAGCTTAGGTACGGCAGGCACAGCAGAAGCCTGGCCAGTGGAGAGGAGATCGTCAATACTGAGTCTTTAACATTTTGTCACTTTTTTACATTTCTTCTTAATATGAACTTAGTGAAAAAGGTTACTACTCATTGGAAATTACTTATCTTATGATTTCTGCATTATTCTACAGCCAGGATACAGCCTCTCCCTTTCTGTCCTCCTACACAGAATTAGTAGAAACATTTTCTAGCAGTTAATCTGAGCCAGCTATTTAGTTCTTGCTCGGCAATATTTTCAACTAGAGGCACATCCAGCCTCCAGGAAAAGAAGTTATGCAGCAAGAGGGTGGGACACTATCAGAGAACACACAATAAAGTAAATACCAAGTGTGGCCCATGAAAGGACAGGATAATTAATAGATCTTGTTTTCATAATAGTGTAAAYTGAAAGTCAGAAAATTTGAGACTCCTTATGGGTGGCTTTCCTTTATTCAGCCATAGAGGTAGAAGGCTAGACTCATATATCCAAAAGGCCAACAACTAGAAACAACTACGCCAGCCATAATCCAACATCAAAACCACATACCTAGAGGCTTAAGATCATCAACTCAGCTCATAAACTTTCCACCAATTATATGAGGAAGAACTCCAAAGTAGWTTTTCCTCTGTTGCACTCATGGAGTTTGAGTGAACTAAAGCAGCTTCTCTATCAACCAGAGCCTTGCTGGTGTGGATGGAAAGATATTGCTGTGCATCTATTGATTGACTTCAACCTAGGATTTTCCAGTTGCCTTGGAATCAATTTAATATCATTGCCGAAAGCAGTAAGGATAAAAAAGCTGGACTGATACCTTTGATCTACACAGTTTTACCTGGCACCAGCAGCTAAAGCATTGCTGAGATGCTCTTTAAGACATTTTCCCTTCCTTGGGATTATTTTGCAGTTCATTCAATAAAGCAGCAAAACAATTTCCTGACAAACTAGGAAATGAGCTTTGGAATGAATTCAAGAGCTTCAGAAAATATTAGAAACAGAGATTTAGCAGAGTGTGCTTGGAACCCATTGACCTTACAGACAAGTCAGAATGCCATTTCCTCAGCCATTAAAATCAACATGTTCAAAGACAGGCGGGAGAAATGTGTCTCTCTGGTATGAGACACATTTTACTGCCTTTCATCTGAGACAAACTTCCAAAAGCAAGTCTGAAAGAGTCACATAGATCACAACCCTCATTCACTAAGCCGCTGCCATAATATTTTGCTGCAAGAAAACCGTAAGTTGAAAAAAAAAATACTCAAAAGTCCGAGTCTTCTCTAGTTGTGCAGAAGGACAATCCCCAATACAACGCGTGGGCAGGGAAATCACAACATCAAGTTCAACTTCCAATGACAGACAAGTTACTTGAAYGAGTCCATGCCTCTGTTCTCTTTCTGGAAGTAAGAATATTAATGCCAGTTTATCCACACAGACTGAACTTCTTGGAGGAGAAATCGTCCCATCTTCAACAGCAAAGCTAGCACAATGAGGCCCTGAACTTGGTCGCAGCTGCAAGGCACTGCTCGAGTAGTTCAAATAATAGCTGCACTTTTCTGCTTAAGTTCAACATCCTTTTGTTTTCCCAAACACTATATCATCTTTGTGCAGTACGATGCCTTTCATAAACAGCCTCGTTGAAAGCAAAGCTAGGGAAGTTCCTCAATTATTAATGCTCCCTCTTCATTCTCCAGAAGGCATGCAATACTTCCACAAAAAAAAAAAAAAGGAAGAAAAACCCCAAGAAAGTAAGAGTTGTTGAAGCTCCATTTTACCTGCTGCAGATGAAAAATGACTGCTCCTACTTATTTCAGCGCTAATAGTTCACTTTCAATCCCCTTTTGACTCAGCGTGGTACCTAGACAAAGAAGTATTTCAGTCTGCAATACACTCAGTTTTGAATTCAATGSCTGATGATCAAGTTAGTGTTTTGCTCCTAGAGTAGCTGTCAGACATCTAAGCTTCTACATTTACAACATGTAACCCTAAAACTGACAAACGGGAGAAAGCAAGTTCATAAAGGTACTGCTGCTCTAAAACTGAAATCTCCGCTAAGAAATGAAACAAGGTGCTAACAGAAATGAAATACATCTTTGTGGTTTCTGTCAACATCAAACTATATCATTCCTTAAGGTCTTTCTTCTGTTTTCAAAAAGCCCAGTGCCTTGAACGGTGGCCAGCATAAACCCTCTCCGAGGCCCGCTAGGCAATCTTCCATCCGCTCCAAAGAGTGGGCGAAGCTTACGAAAGGGAATGAAAAAAACTCACATAGGCTCATTTCAAGGACATGGTATTGTACTATATTTTGTTCCTCTTCATAGAGGAAATGCAACACATGGCCAATTGACGCTTTTAGACAAACCACGCTGAAAGCCAGCATCTCCTCAGGCCTGGGCTATGGGTTTTACGCAGTAGGAAGGAGAGAGCTTTCCCAGTCCTGACTCAGCTGAGACAGCAGCGGCAGACAAACGGAGAGGAGATGAGATGCAGCAGAACACGCGTGCAGGGAGAAGGGGCGGCTGGGTGACACAGCRGTGGTTCGCGATTAGGTGTTGCTAGGAAACTGTGGTGGTCCACCCTAGCCCAGGGTAAAGCAAATTCTCACGTCTTGTTTTGCCTCATTAACAAGGTTTATGTTAGCAGCAGTGAAATGAGAGTCATTTCGACAGCTTACCAGAGAATCTAGGAATTGCTCCAGGACTTTCTGAATAAGAAATCAACTAGAAGTGCTGCTGTACAGTTTTCATGCAACGTTCCTTCTGTTTTAGCTAACAAAATATTAACAAAAGGTTAAAAAAAAAAAGGGTACAAGACTTTAGCCTTGATCCTGTAAAGTCACAGCATGGTTCCAAGTATTTCCACCAACTTCCCCATGGGAGTCCCCATGTTTTCTTAACTGCAAACATGTGAGAATTTCTTGCAAGACTGAACTTAAAGTAGTATCTGCTTTTATCAACAGTTACATTTGCCTATTTGACTGTAAACTCAGTTCTCCAATGTGTGAATATCTGTGTGCCCAAGCATGAGCATCAGATTCCCTTGCACAAGGGGAGAATTTCTGATACAGTTCTTTCTGGTCAACACTTCCAACAGATGCTTTGAAAGGAACAAATGTAACTGCTGATTACTATTTAGCACATTGCTTTTTCCAAACAGAAACAGACACCAACCATTTCCATCCAGGGCTTTCATATGTTTCCTTTAAAAAGGAATCATACAAGATTTTTCCAGGAGCAGTTTAAACTCTCGAGTTTTTGTCCAGTCCCACCACCACTGGAGGCACCACCAATGTGTTCCAATGAACTGAATAAACTAAGTGAGCAGCTACGATTGGGAACTCTCATCTCCAACTCCAAAACATATATTGAAGGAGAAGGACACTCAACACACCAAAATATTAATTTATTCTCTATCCTTGCTTCCCTTAGTTGACAACCAAAGCAGCTTAAGTCAGCAGCCTATGCATTAAACAACAAGAAGTGGGTTAAGAGTAGCCCGTGGCAGCAAAGGCCAAGTGCTGCTGGTGGCAGCCTGCAGGAGTGCTTCTGGCAGTGCAGCGTGGTGAGCACACAGCCACACAGGCCAGAAACACCCTTCATGCTTAGTTCAGATCGCTAAAACCCAAGAACAGTGCCCACAGTTTCTCAAATTTCAACTTCAGTGACACAYATCACGGTTTTGTCAGCCATTCGGGCTAAAGGATTTCATCAGTGCTGCTACACCCACACTGGCTACCGAGAGGCAGTCCCCCGCAATTCAAGCAAGGGCCTGAAAAAGAAAGGAGAGAATTTAATCAAACATCAGTTTTGTATGAAGATGGTCATTATTGATTCTCATCAGATACAGCTAAGCAGACAAAGAGAATAACTTGAGCCAAATAAATCCTTAATTTTTTCCCCACTGAGATAAGATTACAATAGTGTTCCAATCTGTATCTGCTTTGCTTTGTGAGAGTTGCACATATGTGCTTTTTATTAGTTTTTGGCTAAGCAATTAGATGGATGTTCAGTTACTTCCAAAAATGTTGCAGGATGATTGAACTGCAGCTAATTTTTGCTTTTCACTAAAATGGGATTATGAAAAATGCAGCAGGGTTCTCTAGCACTACAGCCARTGCATCTCAATTTTGCACTTTCATACAGAAACGTAAATGTTATATTTCACATCTAAGCTCTTGTGCAGTTTCCAAGAGGGGAACTATAAGCAGAAGAAACAGTAACAGTCACTGATTTGTAGGGAACAGAAAGAAAACAAAACAAAAARAACTTGGGACATTCCCTGCCAGATGATGACCAATTTTCCAATGGTTCTGCTACACAAAAAGCAACTTCCTAAGATTTGGGATTTCTTTTAAAGCCATAAAGCAAATCAGAAGATTATAGCTGCAACAAGCTATCCATTAACTCTAATTAGCAAGTATTTGTTGTCTGGATTTAAAACTTCCCAACTTGGTGTTAATGAACTGTAACACTACAGCAGCAAAAGGTATTAATAAAAACACCAGACTGTGGGCTAAAGTATTTAAAGTGGTTGCACTGAAGGACTAAAGAAAAACTATGCACATTGCAACGTTACATTTTAACTCCATATTCTGTTTAGAGAGGAAAAAGAAAAGGTTCTTGCAATCTACAAATGTAGACAAAGTACGTTTTAGGTTTTCCCCCTCTTCCTTGAACGAAAACAAATGATGGAGCAACTGGAGAGAATAATGAAATTTGGTTTTAAAATTGTCTTTGTTCCTATTCCGCATGCTCCCGAATGTTACCTGTACCTCCTCACGCCTTTAAAGACGGTTATACCAGTCACCATAGCAGCATTCGGCTGTGGCAAACAAACTTGAGCAGTTCCAGAGATCTAGTTAAAAGGCTGGCAGGGGTTGGTGGAGGTTTTTTGGCTGGTTGGGGGGATTTTTTTTTTCTTCCTTTTACAGCTAGAGTGTATTAAAAAAGAAAAGGGAAAAAAAAAGCTGTCTGTAATTAATGGGCCACCGTCATAGGTCTTGTTGATTTGTCCCTATGTTGCTCTCTAAATAAAAACACAAGACGCAATGTATGATTAAATCTTAAATCATTTCAATGTTTTCAAGCCTGCTTGTTTAGTAATTATTCTAAGATTGGGAAAAAGGAAATACAGAGCAACACGCATCTGCCTTGCTCCACCAGCAGAGCGCTGAATATGACAAAAGAAACGTCCAAAAACAAAGGTTTTGAGCTCTCCAAATATGGGAAAGAATCCCAGAAGCTGGATTTGAATTTTTGTCTTTAAGATTCCAGACAGGAGTAAACAAGAGAAAGKGGCTTTAAAATTGCCACAAGATACAACAGTTTTTAAGACAGTGTCCTGGAGTTAAGGTCCTGCTGGTGTGACAGCAACATGCTGTGTTGTCAAGTCCTTGTCTGGTCAGGCCAGCTCAGTGCCCGATCTCACCTTGGTCTCAATTACAAATCCTTCCATATGGCTTATGCGCGCGCACACACACACACACGCACGTCCAGCTGTACATGCCCCTGCTGCACTAAGGGTTATCGGGCCTCAGGCCAAACCCAGATTCGGCATCCCGGAAAGTGACACTTTTCCGCTGAGTGTAAAGCCATCTTCAGATGGCCATACAGRAGTCAGCTGCACAGAAAACTGCTGTTCTCCCCCTCCTGAAGAGATGCAACAGCTTCACCACTTATTTTAGGATTTAGGTCTAAAAGGATCAAAACTCTGTTCCTCTGTACTGAAAGTGGGGGATCATTTGGAAGTTTAGGTATACAACCCCCTTATCAGGAAAATACTCAATTTTCCTTTTGTGCTGCTTGACGTTTTAAGTACTGCAAAGGTATCCCCGTCTATCTGACAGTGAGCTTCCTGGCACCACTACAAGTTAAACAAATATTTTGTATTAATAACTTCATCCAGTCAAGCACAACCTTCCCCTGAGATGCAAAGCGCTGGACACAGGGACAGTATTTCTGGATTTCTATTCCTGGCTCTGCTCATTTCTCCTTCTTGCTGCTGTGACTATGTTTCCTGAAGAACTAAAGCATTTTTCCCCATATTACAGTTGTGGTATTTTATTCATTAAGTGCTTTGAGATCCACCACTACAGATATGATTATATTGTATTTAACGTTGACTACAGCTTCTATGAACACCCATTAATTTCAAAACTGCAGTSAGACAGATATCAAACATCAAAATTCCCTGAAATACTATGAGCACCATGAAGACACAGCAAAAACATGTTTGGGCATTAGCAACACTTGCCCCCACGGCTGGCTGCATTTGAAAAGCCTATCCAATACGAGGCCAAGTGTGACTGATGCAGTAAAAGCTGCTGAGATCCTTTCCTAGTCCAGCTGTCCCAGACACACCAGGTTGCCCTTCTTTCTGCACCGGCACCCTTTAGAAACAAAGATGACTGCAAACCTGGGTGCAAACAGCTTCATACTGCAGCTGGAAAATGTACATTCAGGTTGGCTGCAGAAGGGGGGGGGAAAAAAAAAAAAATCATACCCCAGTGTAGAAAAGGTATCCCAGTTTCTTGATTTTTGATGCAAGGAAGGAACTTAGAGCCTTCCAGATCCCTCTTGCCAGGTCTGCGCAGGATGAAAGCTCTTCCATCTTTCCTGGTTTACTTTTGCCGCCCAGAAAGCGGCAAACATGCAGCGCCAAGCTGCCTGCACTGATAACAGCGAGTGCAGGGTATCGACAGTGGATGATACAAACAGGGAAGGGCAAGGGCTCTTCACCCACCTGCAAGTGCATTTGCAATCTTCAAGCAGATCTTCCAACCGTTTCCTAACAAATTCCTCTATCTTTCAACACAATACTTGATTCATATCAGAAATGTTTACTTCTATGCACTGTTATGATTGAACTCTGGCATTATGACACATGATCTACTTAGCATGCTATAGATGTGCTGATTTCCTGTCTCGCTTGAATCTACATATAGGAGCTGGATTTCAAAAGCTACCCACCACCACACCAGCTGTGGATCCAGGCCATTTCAGCAGCCTTCTGCCCCCAGCACCCACATCCCGTTTCTGCAAGAGRGGCACCAGTGCCAGGATCTGTGCAGCTGGTGCACCGAGACCCCTCTCCAACATGAAACAGCTAATAAGCTGCTGGGTTGACAAAAAATGACTTCACAACCGTAGCATCTCCCTCCTAGTACTCCGAAGCGGGTTTTCGGGAACGCAGCACCCAACGAAGAGGGGAGGAGAGGGGAGGAAACGAGGAGAGAGAAAAAGGAAAACCATTTACTGGTCACTGAATCAGAGCTGTAACCTGACCTTGGCTGCGTCTTGCCACCAACAACATTAACTACAAGCAGCTTCCATTCAGCAGCTCCTGCCAAAAATAAACAGTGCCGGCTTTCCTGGCTGCTTGCTTCRGTTTTCTCTCAATGTTTTTCTTCTTGCCTCTCCTGGCTAATTGGAATACGCCGTTTCCTGCAACCAAGTAGTCTGTTGGTTTGCTTCTAACCACTACCTTATTAAAATTGGAGCAGCTTCTCACGAAGAACCACCAAAATAAAAGCTATTTGAACAAAGATGGCCTGTGTGTGGAAAGATGGAGAAAGGGATAAAGGGGGCTACAACACATACACAGCAGCAGCGTTATGTTGTACACATTCCCACTGCCACAGGTGCTGTTATTTCCCCACTGATGCTCTCCCCCTTTTACTGGAGAATCTAAAGAGACTCATCTATTTACAAGCAATATTAGTGTTACCTATTTTTAGTTTGGGCAATAATACTTGTGCTGCCTCTTTTTTTAAATCAGGCACTTGGTTTCCTCTGCTCTCTTGCTTTTTACACAGTTCTCACAGGCATGGGCTGGAGGTGGTTTGAGATTCACCTGTAAGCACTACACCACCTAGCTTTAAGATACTCAGGTCTCACAAATTAAGGAATATCCCCCTCTTTCCTTTGCAGACTGCCAGGCAACATGTCCACTGATACTGCCCTGACCCTCCTCTCCTTTCATTGCCTGGATGCTCCACGTAAACCACCTCTTGCCCTGTTCCCTGTGCTGGCAACTCATCTCGTGGCTTTGGGTACAACATCTCCTYGTTACATCTCAGAAGTGAGCATCTRCTGYGTGGGGAGGTTCATCYTGCTCCTTGCTACAGTTCGTTTGATGGTTACTTCTCCCTTTGGGCAGACCCCAGGAGACTTGCATAATCCTCTGGACCATGGCGCGATGAGAGGAGCCAGGATATCTCGCTTCTCTGACTACAAACGAGCTATTCTCTTGCTTTTTTCCAAGCACATTTTCATGCAYAAGTGTAACAGGGCACTAATTCCAAAGCTTGTTCTACACTTTTTTTTAAATTAAGAATAGATACCAGTGTAAGAGTGCAGAGCTGGGTAACTCAGCCATCATTCATGATGAAAAACAACTTTTTAATCAATAATGAACTGTACTGTAACCTGCCAAATGTGACAAAAATATTCTAAAGACATTACACAAATACATTTAAGTTCTTGAAGAAACTTCAGTGGCTGCAGGACACTGCAGGACACACAGGGAACAGTAATGTTTGGAGGTACAGCAGGCAAAAGGATTTAATAATCATCACAGCAAAACACAAAYTGCAGAGTATATGACTAATGCAAATGGTGCTGAAAGCACATTTAAGAAAAAAACCAAACTCAACTGATTTAAGGTTTTATATAAGCAAGCTGGCCCAAAATATCCTTTCTTGCTTCCCCTCAATCCAGCAATGCAAGCAAACAAAAGGGGGAAAAGAGAAGTTTTGTCTGGCTAAAACAGCATGTTTCTGACCCAGCCAATGAAAAATAAGTTCAAAGGCTCTTTAAAACCAGGCTATTTCAATATGTCATAAGAAGTTCTCTTTGCTTTCTAATTCGTTCAGTTCTTTGAAACACCTAATTTCCTCTGTCCTGTTACCGCACAGTACTCTGAAGCCTTGTGGACTGCTGCCACTTGATTCAAGACCAATAGTCACATTTCAATAGGCAATTCCACTTGAAAGACTGCAAATGGAAAAAAAAAAGTCTTCAAAACAGAGAACGTAATGCAACACCATTTATTTATATCTAAGTCCTCTTTTCTGTGGCTGGCTACCGTAGGCAAGAGCCAGAGAAGGGGAGGTTTAAAGCTCCCCTTAATTAATTCTAAGTGGTTTTAAAATGGCTAGAGATTTAAGGTAGACAAGATATTACACTGGAATCTGAGTCAAGCTGCTATGCTCTTTACACTGTTCTGGAATGCACTGTTTATCCTGGCATCACATAAAATACATGCTTGATTTCTCAAGGGAAAAAAAGAAGAGAAAAGAGCTCCATAAGCCTCATTATTCTACAGAACAGAAGTAGAAAGGTGTTCTGGGGCAAATCACAGTTGTATTTCAGTAGAGTAGAGGAAGTGCAACAGAACCATAATTTCATATTTACTAARATTCATTTACTACAATTGCCATCAACAGGACTGCAGGGCTATTAACAAGAACTTCCCTAGATTCAGAAGCATCAACTTCTACGAGCACATACAGATTTAAAGAAAAATTAAATTAAAAATAAATTTAATAATATTGCTTTGGAGAACATTTATCATTCTTGAGGGTTTTTTTTTCTTTTCCAAACTTCCTTATCAAGATTTTGSAAGTTATAATGAAACTTGACAATATACCACATGGTGTCTAAGCACCCTTCCAAATTTGTACGTTCTTAATTCTACAGGCTGTACAGCAAATATTCATCTGTGCCGAGATAACAAATGTTCCCCTTCTTCAACAGGCCAATTCAAGTTCTCTGGAGTTTCACACTATCTCAGTGGGATGTTTCCTATATTCCTTGTGACCCAGGGAAACAAAATTAAAGATACTCATCTGCTCACCCTGAGGTGGGGGAAAGAACTGAAAGTATTTTGATCAGAGGGAAAAATAAAAAAGTGAGGACCCCCAAAAATATATCCCAAGATGATGACTAGATAACTCCATTGTACAAGACTAGCTGGACATGACTAGCAATATCATGATTGGCCTCCACTTTGCTGGCCTCTGATAATACCAGCTTATTCTCCCCCAAGTTTGTAAAACAAAGTCAGTCCTTGCATTTCACCCATGTTTCCATGACCGCAGAGTCCATCCCTTGATGCAAATTTCCCTTTCAGAACCTCCGACCACTTTTTAAGGTGGATCTGCAGCCTGGAGTGCTAACATAACCCTAAATACCTGAAGTGAGGGTGACCAAAGGTGCCCTGCTCCTGGCTTTGCAGCCCAAAAAGGACAGAGTGCTGCCACTGGCTCTGTCGAAAGGCCACTGACCCCCATCCCTTTGCTGAAGCTAGGCATCCAACAGCATTTTTAACCTCCTCTCTTTGCCAAAACCTCAGTTCAGGTCTTGCTCCTTACCTCATGAGGGGTTGCTACTCAAATTAGATATTGCCCTTACCACTCGAGCAGCGATCTCACTTGGAAAAAGAGCGGAGGAAACTGGCAACACAAGAGAGCCAGGCTACATGCGAAATAGCACAGCAGCAGCAAAGCCACGACCACAAACCACCACAGTGAATTCAGTTTGGTGAGCATGCAGTGGATTACATGGAATTTGTCCAAAAGCAAGCAAATACAACAAATAGAAGCAGCGGCCACAAACAGCACTCCCTTCCCAGCCTGCTCCATCAATCGCTTCTCCTCTCGGTTCCTCCATTTCCCCATCTGAAGCAGCTTGGCCTGCTGTGAGGCATTTCGAGATGCATACATGCTGCAGGCCATGCAAGTAAGGACAGTTGGGGGGTAGAGGAACAGTATGTCATTTATAGCAATTCAAATACACAGAAAAAGTTCTTTGTTGTCTTTTGCCAGCAGAGCAAATACAGGAAAATAAACACTTTTGGCCAAGAAATAGTGCTGTTCAATTCTGGAGTAAAAGAACAAATAGCTAGTGGCACTCCAGAGCCACGAACAGCCGATAGCAGCCAGAAACCTTTTCCTCTTTGTAGCATGTCTGACACACCACTAACATCTATGCAGCTGTAGCAAAAGATACAAGAGGCTGATCTCTATCTTGAAAGGAGCCGGAGCCCGAGGCCATTACAAGTACAGCCTGAAGAGAGTCTCATTTCATGGGTTTGCTGGTTTGCAGCACAGTTATCACTCATACTGCTACCACACAGCCATTACAGCTTCAAAACAGCCTCATGACTTTTGGGCAGTCGGCTTGTCACCTCATTCACAGATTTTTTGAGGAAACCATTACTGACGGCTTGAAAAGTGATCCATGTGCTCCAAAAGGGTACTAGCTGCACATACTCAAAAAGCAATGGGCATCAACTACATCTTCGTCCCTAAGGTTTCCATCATGAGGAGATGACAATTCTGAACAATGGATTTTGCTTCCTCCTTCCTACATGCAAAACAGAAAAAACTAAGTGCACTCTCAGGACTCATTTAAACGTCTGCAGCTGGAGACCATGTACCTGCAGAGCTCTCCCAGACTCAATTCCCACCAACTGGGAAGTCAAGGCAGCTTGTGCTGAACACAAGGGTCCCCATCCATGTCACCGGGTCGCCCATGCCCTGAGATGCACCCTGCAAGCAGCCCAACAGCAAAGCTGCAAACCAATCCACTTCGCTTTCACACACAACACAAGAAAAAACAAAAACACAAAAACAACCAAAACAAAAACAAAAATAAAACAAACAAAAAAAGCAGAACAGCCACTTAATGGTTGTCATTCAGCAGATTCTCAGCATTATGAAATGAGCAGGGGTCTTCAAATATTTCTTGAAGGAAAAAAGTGAAAATGCGACCAAGGAAACAGTACAGAAGAACCAACTAGAGCAAATTAAAAAATAAAGAAAAAAAACATACAAATAAGTGGCGATGAAACATAGAGTAGCTACAATGCTAGCAAAGGGGAAGGTAAGGAGAGGGGCATGTCACTGATTCATTTTAATGCGGATGACACTTTTCGTTTTCTTTTCTTCATATATTCAGCAATAATAAAGGCAGAACACAACTAGATCCAATTGGTCACACAACACCTGCAATCAGAGAAGTGAAAAACCTCACATAAATAAAACTCCACACTGAAAAACCCACTGTTCAACTTCTACATTGAAAAGTATATTTCATGATTGTTTAATTAAAGTCATTTTTAGCTTTGCACGACTGCAATCACCAAACATTGTCTCCCTGTCAGCATTTGAGGGGCTAACATACTGTTGCCAACAATTAGCACAAATCTGGCTGACATTGTTTTCTCTAAAAATAAGCCATGCATGTTAAATAGCTTGAGAACAAACATGAAAACAAGATTTTAGAATAACATTTTTCTTCTCCGTGGAAACACAGGGCCTGCAGGAAGTGCAGGTGATCACTCCTGGATCTGCTGAACTACCACACCACCCTCCTTGCTGCTAGAGAAATACTACCAAGACAAATTAGAAGTTCTGGACACTTGGGATTAAGAAAATGCCTCTTTTCTTTTACCCCATTTCTTTTTAGACAGAAGGAAGATATTAACACCAGTGTCTTGGCCAATTTCCATTTGGGAAAATTCCAGAGCTCTCTTTGCTTGCAGTGGTCTGAGCACAGGCACCACGACAAGAGAACAACATGCAAGAAAATAGACTCTGTAAAGTCCCTTTCTTTTGGAAAGCTGACTTTCTCTAACCTGAACCATCAAGTAAAACTAGCAACAAAACTGAACTGATGTCACAAGTTGCTTGGTTTTGGAACTGAACAATACTCCAAATTAAGAGCATTTGAAAAGTATACCACACACTTCAATTGTTTCTGACTTTGTTCACCACCCATCTTCAGCTTCAGGACCGAGTCATTAACCCACGTCATGCTACATCCTAGACATGCTCACCCTACAAAGAGGGTTAAATGTGATTCTTAAAGGGAGCAGTTTCTTCAGTTCTCCTAAAGAAACAGTATTATTAAAGATAGAGACTGAAACCTGTGAAGTGGGAAGAAGATAGCTTACTATTTTTGGTTACAGTCAAGACTGCAATTCTACACTGACACCGTAAATTGTGAAGTTCAGTGAACTTAACCTGAATTTGGGGGTCTGTAGTGAACCTAAATCTGATATAGGTGATGGCCCTCTGGAAACATCTTTCCTAGGAAAATCCTCAAAACCAGAAATACTATGAATAAAGTAAAAAGACAGTGAACTGCCTATTAGAAGTACTAGCCCTGAATTCTCATGAACAAACCACTAGCTGTAAAATACTGATCTCCTCCTCTGGCAAGCCACAAACTGATCACAGATGAGCTGCACCCTGAAAACTCTGCTAAGTCTGTCTGCTTTACAAAACAACCTCTCTGGGAGGAACTAAACTTTCTAAACATCTAGTCCAATTTCTTAGTATCTACAGAAAAGAGATTAGTTCTTCAGCCACTTCATGATCCAGTATTTGGTCAACTATCTGTAATACCAGTGCTTATTAGAAGCAGATATGTACTCCAGTTTTGAAGGCAACACTTCCCCTTTTCAGTGCCTGCCCAAGACAGAGTGGATCTAAAAGGTGGCTTTGCTTTGCAAATGGATAGGCAGGGGCCTTGTTCTAACACTGTATACTCCCTCTTACACTAAGAAGTATTTCATTAGAGAACTAATACTGGAAACCCTTCACCAGATGCAGTAAGTTACCATTTTCTACTCAGTGGATAGAAAGTCTATAACTACTTATTTTATACCCTGTTCTCATCTCTGAAGACTTTTATTCTCTAGAGCAAAAGAATCAAGCAGCTTGTATTGTATGTTCTTTCTCCAGGTTTGGCTCCTCTCTGCATCTTTATTGATCTTCACTTGGCAATCCATTAGCAAAAGATTTTGAAAAATCTGCTGGTTTTATAGTTCCCATAGAAAGCCAAGACCAATTTAGGGGCATTGCCAAGTTCACATTTGAGAGCTTGATTCACTGGGCAATAAATCACCACTTTTCAAAAGATGCAACATAAAAATTACATTCCACTGTTCACCTGCATATGTCTGTATATTATTCAGTGCTCCTGCAAAAGATTTTAGATGACCAATGGAGAGAATGGGACAGAGAGAACAGACAAGAAAGTGCTACACACCTCTAGCCAGCAAATAATCCAGAAAGAAAATCCAAAGATTGATGCAAAACAACAAAAAGATATAAAGAGAAGGAAAGGAAGGTGACAACTTTTAATGAGCAACTCTAAGCTTTTTGACAAATTGTTCTTCCCCTGAACTCCACAAGGTCATCTCTCCCATATACCTCCCTCAGTTTCCTATTTCCTCTCTACCCAATAAAACCAGAGCAGTAAAGAAAATCAGTGCAATTTCAACACATCTTTACCATTCTTTTTAGGTGTGCGTGCATGACATGACCTTTGTTCGTCCCCTTATTCCTTCTCCTCTTGTAAGTTATTTCTCCTGTGCATGCATGGAAGCAACTTAAAATACAAGCCAAACTAGATCTTCTGTCCTTCCCATTAAATGCCACATTAGAGCCTGCGCACATAGTCAGACTTGCTGATTCAACTGAACAAAGCTGGATTTGCTAAAACTTGGAATCCTGAAGGAGAAGGATTATGTTAGAAGACAGGTATACATTCTTTACTTACACATAAACAGAAATATTAGCTATTCCAATGGTTTTATGTACTGTGTGCATGTGCACACTGCAATTCTGTTGTGTCAAGTCTCCAGCTGACTTTTACACTATATACACATTATGCCCTCTCAAACAATGGCATTCATTCTCTCAGCCTGTTCCAAACAGCTATTAGTACACTGTGTGTCCTATTGAACTAAGCTGACACAAATGCCAGCCTGGTGTAATGTTACCCACTCAGAGCCTTCAAACAATGCCAGGCTCACTGCTCAGCTAAAGCCCATTAACTCGCTTCAGCCCGATCTGGCCAACTGCGTGATCTATATACACACCCTTTGGAGGAAGCAAAGTGGTGAAACAAGTTTAGCAGAGAGTACTGCATGCATGTGCGGGTTCTCAACTATTGTACCGGTCTTTTGTAAGCACTGCTAAGGGGAAAAGGCAAGAGGCAGGGATGGGAAAAAAGCAGGAAGCTCCTTCACGAAATGCCACAAACAAAAAAGGAAAAGAGATTCAAGAACAGATATTAAAACCTCAGTTCTAGATCTGAACTTGCCCACAGTCCAGTGACACGTGGATCTACATCAATCCTCAAGAAAGAAGGGTGGTGTTTTTTTGGTTTTGTTTTTTTTTTTAAATAGAGACCATGTACTTCTAGGACTTAAAATTACACTGAAGACAACCCGATGTGATACACACCTATGTCAACTGCTTCTCTCTCTTCGCCTTCCTCCACATGGGTATAATATCCAAGTCTTAACTGCCTGTTCCAGAGACTGACACTATCTGTGTGATTTTAAAAATGAAACCTCAAACCTGAGGTCCGATTCCTCTACAGCCAGTGCGATAGAAATATGAATTCCAAACCCCGACATCTCCCAATACCCAAAGCGCAGCAGCACAACCTCGCTTCTTGCTCATCTTCACTGCCACCACCTGTCTCAGATCTCTCCCACTCAAATTTCTCTGTGGTCACAACAGAAGAAATCAGGTCACGTAGCCAGAAGGCCAACCTGAACACAGCACTAAACAACACACTGAAAACAGGTTGCTGACTACAGTGTGTCTCAAGGAGCAGCGGCCAGAGGACCATGGGGAGACTGCCCACGTCCTCGCCTCATCAGACCTCCCATGCAACGTTGGCCCAGCCTCCTCCTGCAACGCCCAACATCAGAAGTGTTCTGCAAGAGTCTCTCTGCCGCTGAGAAGTGATGAGGGCTGGCAAGGAACTTCCTCAAAGTTTAGACACATGTGGATCAGCTTCACTTCTGTTTTTTAGCCTGCAGCCTCAACAATTTACTCAGGCTCCTTCATCCCACTCCCCAACCCCTGGCAGCAGGAGGAATACCAAATGCAAACCAGACACAAGCACAAGCAAGGAAGCTCAGGCTGGAGGAGCGTGGAGGCGGTGGGGAGGGGGGGGGACAACCATGACTAGCTTGCTTTTCTTTCAGTGTTTACCGTAGGTCGGCTTTTCCCCTTCAGTTTCAGCCGTGGCAGCTCTGCATGCGCCCCAGCACACCCAGCCCACCTGCACGGCAGCCCCGTCGCCAGCAGGCGCCCAAGAGCCCTGCCAGCTGCAAGCCCCCAGCACAGCGTCCACGACTTGATGGAGTTAATGACCATCACAACAGCTGGGCTCCGGCCTCCCGGCAGGCGGGGGGCAGGCGCAGCACACAGTCCACACGGGAGATCCTGGCACACACGCGCTGAGGGGTTCAGCCCCAGCTTTAAGCCAGGAAATTGCGATCATGGTTCAATCGTGGCTTTCCAATTCTTGATAGAGCGAATGTGTCAGGGTGGAAAGCCAGCACAGACTGTCAGGCCATGCTACCGGGTGACGGCTGGCCCCTGCCAGCTGGCTCCAGAGAGGACCTGGAGCGGTGTCACAAGCAGTAACGTGACCTAGAAGGCCCTCCACCCTGCACCCAATGTCCCCACCTGAAGCAGGGAGAGAGAGGGGAAAGAAAATGGCAAAATACACCCAGAGTTCCCTCTGCAGCCAGCTCCCTCAGCAGCAGCCGAGTCAGGAAGGACAGGCAGGAATCGATCCCTTTTGTCCAAAGAGGCTTATAACTCATGGGGCCATCCAAGCTCTCTTGGCAAGGGGGATAAATCTGTACTCGGGAGGAAATAGAGTTCTTGCTGCTATAGATCTGATATAGATTGCGTAATGAGGTGCTTCCTTGCCCACACCACCACAAACACAAGCCGCCTGCATTGGGGGGGGGGGGGGATAAGTATATATAGCTTTCTTTAAAAAATCCATCACCCACTCCACCTCCCCCTCGTTTCAAACAGTGAAAACAGCTTCTGTCCAACCATCACGTGAGATTTAAGTAGAAATGACAAGAAAGGCAGCTTTGTGCAACCCTGCCTGCAATTTCTCCCATCTACACTGTACAGGAAAAGCAGAGAAATATGAAGAATTTGACAATACACAGAGAAAGAAGAAAATGACCGGGAACAATATACTGCGCATGGATGCGACACACTCTGACCCATGTACCAAGAATCACTGCTGGTATCTCTATAGCTGGGCTTTCAGTTGCCCCTTGTTGGACTTTATTAAAAAGGTGTCAACAAAACAACAGGAATAAAGTCACAAAGGAATAATTTTTCCCTGCTGCTCCTCTGCTATGGCAAGATTCACTCCTTCTTTAAGCAGTGATCTAGTGTTCTAGCAGTGCCTACAGACAAAGCACCAGCCCAGACACGGGTTGGATCCAATCAGGTTAATACTATACTACGTGTGTAATTTATTTATTTATTTTTAAACAAGGACCTTAGAAGGATGCAGAGCAACATTTAACCCGTCCCAACAGCAACCACTCCGGTATCTCCATGCATAACTCTCCTGGTTATTTCAGCTACACCCCAGTAGCACGGCACTTCGCTCTTTTTAAAGCTGCCTCTCACATGACTACTTAAACTGGAAGTTGCTCACTTCACAAGATCCAAGACTTGTACGTATCTGTGCATAAGGGAGATGGTGCTAATACATCATGGGTAATATGGTCCACCAGTCTGAACTCTGGGAAAGCAAGTCTTGACTATGTATGCCTTATGCAATTTGACTTTTTTGATTTTGATACACTATTAAAAAGCTTTTCAGGACATTCTTTCTTAATTACCTCCTGAGAAACCTAGGGAGATGAATGAATACCAGCGATGAGACGGTCCACAAGGAAGGAGAGTGCCTAGAGGGTAAGAGCACCTTCCCCACTCCTCTGGGGCACAAGAGGCCAACAGCTACCCCCAGCAGCTCAGTCTTGTTAGCAAATTCCTGTAGCTGGTTTGAAAAGCCTTTGAGATTTACTGACTCCAAACACGAGGAAACAAGCAATGACCCAACAAAGATGACAAGTTGTGTTTGTGGAAGGAGCCAGGGAAGAAAAACAACCCACAGACAAACATACAGAAACATCCAAGTAAGCAGTCCGTAGGAGCAAGTGGGTGTCAGTTTTTTAATCTTTCCTCTCACAGAAGAATAAAAATCAAATCCGAATCCCATCACCAAACACTTTAAGACAGTGGATCCACTTGCGAGAAGGGGAGAGACATCTCCAGCTATTGGTTATGAAATCATCCCCCAAGGCCAAACACTGACCATCAAGGCAATTTTCTCCTCCAAAGTTCTTCAGTATCCATGCAAACCTCATTTCACACACTATCCAGACGAGATGGGGAGGGAGTGAACTCCTGCGCCTGCACAGCAGCATTTGCACTACACTTGGCAGATGCCAGGGATGAGATGCAGAAACCCCAGCGCAGCGTGGACCGAAAGGGATCCGCGGGGCAGCTCCGCAGAGCGCTGCTCCTCGCGTGCCCAGGCACCCCGAACGCGCCAGCAGGCAAGGCGAGAGCTGCGCACGCAGAGGCAGGACGCACGAGTTCGGGAGCATTTCACAGGACCCAGAAGAGGAAAGGGACAGTTAGTGGGGAAAATGCAATAATGATGAGCAACCTATTGCCTGGTTATACTGTTGCCTGCACCCTCCAACTGATTAAACCAAAGGATGGGGAGGGGATTTTGTAAAAGAAATCCTGAGAATACAGAATAAAGTGGGGGAGGAGATAACAGGGACAACTGAATTATGTTCAGCAAGGAAAGATGCTTTTTACTCTTACGGTAACAAAACAAAAACAAAAGTCACAGCTACAGAACAGGTGGAGAGAAGACCCTTTTAACAGTAACAGCTGAGAGACTGATTTGAGAGTGAGAAAAAGCACATTTTTAAGGAGTGAAAAGCTCTACCCCATGTAGCTATTTGTAGCTAGTAGAATACACTGGATTTCTTGCCTTTATCACTGCAAACAAGAGCTTATTTGTAATGTAAAGCTGCAAGCTACACGGCCAGTACCAGTGTCTGTTCCTTTATACTTCATCTCCCAACTTTATCATAAACAAACACACAGCTTACGGTTGCCTATAAATTTCATCCTCAAACTCTTCAGAACAAAACACCATGTACTTTAATCTTAATGTACTTCCTATCAAAAAGATTCTGCATGTAGGGTTTACAACCACTAAGCAGTAGAAGTACCGGGAGATAAGTTATCCCTGTTTTACAGAAGAAACAGAGACAGATTAAATAACTTGGGGGAGGGGGGCGGCATGTCCCAGTTTTCAACTCTGATTTTTCCAGCCCCCCAAGCTGTGCTGTAACCACTCTGGAGGGTCTCTTGAGCAGCTACTGCAGAGCTTGAGAGAGTATTCGCAAAATGAAACTTGACACTCAGTGTTAATAAAACCTACACACTGATGTCCAATAATCAGCACACGGGAAAGCCTCACAAGCCAACAGCTCAGAGAACTCAAATGAGCTGCTCGCACACCTGTAATTATTTCACAGTATGCTTTACACAAATCTGGAAGACTTCACACATGCTACTACAGTGCAATCAGAAGTTGGTCCCAAAAGAATCGACAAAGGAACAAACAGGAGTTACCAGAAATGTCAAACAGCTCCGATTGTTTTAATTGCAAGGAAGAAGGAGAACACATATGCACATGCATGTGTGTGCTTACACAAACACTTCAGTATGGCAAGTATGATGCAAAACAAGAAACTCCTTCAGCTACCAAGAAAGTTGGGTAATGCCATGCAGAAGTAGGTGGCTACCACTGCCTCCTTGGAACCTGCCTTCCAATGTATAAATTTATTATCAGTGTAAGATTACATAGTCACTTATGAGAAAACAAATATATAATTTTCTTAGAATACTTCTCAGCGTACAATCTCTTGTCAACTACGGATACACCAGGAGGCCGCTGAAAGCTCGACAAGGCATTGTTTCACAGGCCCTTAGGAAGGTTACATTTGTAAAAACCTCTACCCCTCATCAAAAGAGAAAACACTTAAGCAGTTTAAATTCAGCGTAGCAAGAATCTTGCATACAGATTATCTAATTTATTTGCTATGATGTTGCAAGATACTGTTTTATTAGCTTAATTTGTCTTTAGCAGCACTGGAGACCAAGGTAACTACAGCTGAGTTGCTGGAGCTGATATATATGAAAAAATGGTTTTGAAAGAGTATCTTGTTATTCTTGCACTTGCGGGCTGTTTTGTGTTTGTTTGTTTAAAAAAAGCTTGCTTATTTGAAACAAATGAAGCTTTAAAAAGCTAGCTGGCTGTTGGCAGATATTTTAGACCATTTCTCCACTTCAAAGACTGTTCATATCAGAGATTCTACAAAGTCCACAGCACGCTAAATTGACACAAATCCCAGACAGAAACAGAGCTTACATTTAACCCACCAGCAAAATTTAGCTTTCTGAATAATTAATATTCTTCAAATTAAGATTTCACTTAGCTCTCTAGGTGTACAATATTAAATCCATTACCATTTGTTAATTTTCAGCATACCAGGGCAGTTAAGATCAAAATCAGAAAGAAGACACAGAAATGTGGTACCAATGAAGATGGAGAGTTCTGACACTGACTTCAATGAGGCAGGATTTCACCCTTGGTCACTCCATGCTGCTTCAGTTTATTTTTCCTTCTTCCCCCAGCTCTCTCTTCTTTTATATCTCTTATGAAAAATGCTAAAGCTCCAGTGAGTTCCCAGCCCTTGAACAATGTGTTCTCAAACTATGCAGCAGAGAATGCCAATACAAATGAAATCTGTGTTACAGCTTCTACAAAGCTGGGACCACTTTACCCAGTCCTGTCAGATTAACAAAAAAACAAAACAAAAAAAACACACGCTACAATAGAAGCAAGCCATCTTGTTTCCTTGAGTGTAGAAAAGCTTTGGGAGATAAAAATATGAAGCAGCTAATCATAATCTGTAATAGAAAATCCCTCATTTGTATATTTTGCTTACTCTTTCCAGTAAGCACCAACCATGGGAGACCAAAACTCAACATCAGATCCTCATGAAATTCTGTGCCTAATCCGCAAAACCAGTTACCATGACTGCACATGCAAATTGGTCAGATAAAAGCCAGTCAGAGGAATAATTGCTATTTGGAGGTACAAAATGACTAATTTATTGCAGACACCACATCAGTGTTTTTTTCATCTGCTTCATAATTGCACTACTTAATTCTCCAAGTCCAACCTAACATTAAAGATGCAATATGGTACAATAAATACTGCAATGAACCGAGAAGTGGAAGAACCCAGATCCTGTTCAAAGCTCCAATGTGACATAAGGTTTTCAGCCTGTGGCCTGCAGTCCCCAGTGGGAAGTCAAGGGACAACCTGTAAAGGTAACTAAGAAAAAAAACAAAACAAAAATCAAATACCCATTTCTAGTGGTCTTAAACATGTTTTTATAGAGAACTATGGATCCTCTGAAGAACCTTTAGAGGCCACCAACTTACAAAGGCTGAAAAACCTAGCTTAGGTGATTTATTTCTATTGTCTGTGCCACTATTTCCACTTCTAAGCCTGGCTGTATTTCAGGATAGGTATTCTCTCTTGAATAAATAGAGAGTATCTTCTACAACTGGCCTTCATCATACTTCTGTTGATGTCACTCTAACATAAACAGTCTTTTCTAAAAAGAATAGCTTTGCAGAACTTTAATACTAAAGTTTTGCTGCCTAGCAAAAATTTAGTAGAAGGGAGTTACAAATCCCAGCTCTCAAAACAAAGAGAGAAAAGGAAAAAAAAGAAAAGAAAAACACTCTTCAGACATTCTGATTTAGCCTTTTCATTGCTACAACCAGTTTCATTCAGGGTYGTTAGGACTAAGGCAGAAGCAAAGCATCATTTTTTTTTCCCCCTCCAGGGGGGAATGGAAATTAGTGACAAGTAATTTGCCTGACTGATGAACAGAAAGCCTAGCTAGCCTCAACTTTAAAGCCATTTTAACCTACTGAGATATCAAGCATTTTTCTGCAGGAAGTATTGATAATTTCCTTTTAGTGCCTTCTTCATGGGATGTGAAATTACATCAATTAAAGGAGAAATTTAGAAGAATGTAGGAGTAAAATGGGAATCAGTTAACAAGACATATTTTCAGTTTAAAAAACWAAAAGAAAGAACACCCCAGACAACTCTATTGATTGGGACAAGACCTGTTTTCACATCTCCCACCATATTTTTCAGTGGTTCTGGAACATAGGTCAGAAACAAACTTCAGTAAATCAGCTATCTTGTGGCAACGATGCTTACCTACATGGACAGCAACAAGCTGCAACACAACCATGCTCCAGAGCACAGGCAACCCTGTTTTGGGGTTCACATTCAATCTCATTGACTGAAGCGTTCTTTAGACAGTTGTGATTATGCACAGTTACTGGTACAGCTATAATAGAGCACATGATTTTCCATCTCGCAAAGAAACTGCTTTAAGGTCTCTGTAGCACACAGACAGCACCTGCATTCCTGATTGAGCTGTAAGTTATTGCCTGTCAGCTGAAAAACACAGAAAGCGACATTGTGGACTTGCCTACCATAGCAAGGCAGAGAAGAACAGGTTTGTATAAAACCTCATGCTCAACCATTTAGACTTCAAGGACACCATGCCAACAAACTTTCTATTAAACATTTCAATAAAAGCTGTAAAGTTAAAATCTTGAATATTTTCCTTTCTAGGCACAGACCAAATGGATCATTTGTTAGTAATCATTTGCTTTTTTTTAATGCTTCAGGCATTCCCATCTGTGAAATGGGGCTAATACCTTCATAAATCTACACATTAAATGTTAAGTGCTACATAAGGGTCAGATATATCATTGTCATTTCACTTCTTAACTTCAGAGATTTATAAGAAAATATCATTTTATATGTACATTTTCAGTCCAAAATACAAATTCTTGACCTTAATACATAAATAAATCTGCCTCCAACACGCACAAGGTTAAAGTTGCATCTGTTTGCATTAGGAATGGTAACAGCTGTAGACAGGATGTGAAAGAAGATTTGTAGACATGAAACTGTAGGGGAAACTAAGGCAAAAAGATAGCCCTGTGCCCTGCCCAACTATGAGATCACTGAGGGAAGCTTGGGAGTTTCTTGTAGTTAAGTTTCAAGCACATCTTCTCATTTTTAGTGAGCTAGGAGTCCAGAGCATAACCACCTGTCTCAGTGCCTGCAACTGGGGTCAAGAAAGCACCTAGAACCAGACACATCTCTCCCATGCATTTCTGGCACACACTTTCTCATCTTCTCTCTCCTTGTGTTTCTGATGAATCCATGTGTGCTGCTGGAGATGGGATCTGGCATGCACACTCAGATTTAAAAAAAACCCTCTGCCCAGATGTGCTAATCCCCTGTGGCAACCCACTTTACCACACATGACCTCCAATGGCATGATTTGACAAGGTCAATGACTACTGTGCCACAGAGGTTACTTATGCTCACTSAAGTCTTCAATGCGCACACAAGAGGGTTCCTCCCCCTCCTTTAATGCAATTAAATGCTTTTTATTTAGAAATTTGCACCATTTATATGCAATTTTCTCTCCCTCCCCACACAACCAGCCTCCATGAAAACCATTCTCTGCAGTAGAGTCATCATTCAGCTGGTCTCAAGCACTGATCTTGTCCTCCCCCACCACTTTCTTCAATCCTTCCTTGAGATGATAGCAAGGAAAAAATGACACTGATGTGAAAAGCTGCTTCTTCCCCCACTTTTTGGATTTAATGTCCAATATTTGCTTCTCCTTTATACAACACCAGCACAGGAAACAGTTTAGAAAGACAAAAAGAAAAAGAAAGAACAGGAGGGTAACAAAAAAAAAAAAGAATTTTTGTGTAAACTGAGCTGTAAAGACCATTCACAGACTGAACTACTTTTAACTTTTTGCCATCAATAGGGTTAGATACCTCATCCACTTGGAACATCCRACCAACTATAAACCAAAGCTTCTCTCGTCTTTCTCCCTGTCACTTCGAACTTAATCAGTGAAAACAGGGTAGAAACTGGTTTTCAGAGCAATTAAATCACAAGTGAGGTCTTATCCTCCCAAGTAATCCCTTCTATCCCCAATCACTCCCCGCTGCCCCATAATCGACCACAGCATCCCAACTTCAGAAGCCTTAACTGAAACCAGTGTAGAAAGAGTCATTACAGCACCATAATCATTTTGCACCGTCCATTTCAGTGGGTCCCTGATTTAGAAGATGACCTAAAACATTTAGAGAATATTTAGGCATAATCCTGCTGCAAAAGCTCAGGCCATATTTGCATGGGTTCGTTAATCAATACACATCTGCTTGGCAGGCCCCCTCTCTCGGCATTCCTCGCCTCCCTCGTGCCAGAGCATGCATTTGCACGGCTGCACGGCCAGCCAGACCAGGGAACCAGGGAATTCATTTTCCTGGCAGCATAAATGCTCACGCTGGCACAAGGGAGCTAGTARGGACAAGCAGCCAGGGCAGGAAAGGACCATTCCTTTCAGCAAAAACACATACTTATGTCAGACTGAAGTGGCCACACAGCTCCAGCCCCAGCTCCCTCCTCAGTGTCTCGATTACAGCAAGCGTGGGAATTACCAAGCAGCATGGAAGATCAAGTCGTTTAGCTCTGCAAAAGGGTATCTGTCTAAATACAGAGCTATTTTCACAGCTTGCCTTTTCTCTCACCAGCTTCCCCTCCCTTTAAAAAAAAAAAAAAGAGATTCAAGTGAAAAGATTTGGAACACGTCAGTCAGAGCATTCCCATAACTGGATGCAGAGTTGCCGAGCAGCGCAAAGGACAGGCCACCGTGCCGCAAGGGGGTGAGGACTGCAGGCTTTGGTTCCTAAATGGAAGGGTGCTAACGTTTTCTCTGGCAAGGTAAACAAACCTCGCAGTACAAAGATTGAACGACTCCATGGAACAAAAGGGAAAATAAGGTCAACCAAAAAAAAAAAGAACAGAACAGAAAAAAAAAAATAAGAAGCAGCCAAGATATGAGAGAGATATGACAGATACAAAATACACATTCAAAAAACCCCAGCAGGCTGCTTAACTCTGAAGTCAAGCACATGGAAAAAGAGAAGAATTTGCTTCTTCCTCAATTGGAATGTTTGCATAATTGTCACTTTCAATTTTACATAATTCCCTTCTCTACCCATTTGTTTCATGTCTAGGCTACCATGCATGAAATAAACCCCTGTATTAGAGCACGGCACAGCACGGCCTGTCTGTATGACATACAGTACTAAGGAGATTGAGTTCCCCGCTTATTCCCATACTCCAYTCCAAGAAGGTGTGAATAATGCTTTATCAGACTTAAAGTATTATCAACCAACCAGATATCCACCCACTGGTCGAAATGTGTTTGCCTAGGCAAATTTTCCTAAGAGTATAAAGCAAAGCAAGTTAGTACTTAAGCAGTGGCTAGATATCACCATTTTTTCCCTTCACTCCACAGGACACACTGGACACAGGGTAAGTGCTGCACCAACAAATAATTTAGTCAGAAATTTTTCCTTTTTTCCTTGTTTGAGTCAAACAAAAAAAATGTAWCCCTGTGGGTATTGGTTCAATTTTCGTCCTATTTAGTGCTGATATACTGATGCCTCACTAAAAAAAGCTAAATAACCCCACATCACTAAAATATCAGCACTAAAGTCCTTTAGATACGCATTTTTAGAGACTTTTAAAAAAATCTACATAAAAAGAGTCAGTGCACAGGATGAACTTTCAACATTAAAAAGGGAGTAGCATTAACTGGGCACCCGAACTCTCATTCTTTATTTACAAAGAGAGACAAAAACCATCTGAATGCCCATAATCTAGAAGAGAACAAAACAGTATCTCTTTGTTCAGGCTGAACAAAATAGAAAACAGAAAGATTAAATGCTGTTAAACAGAGATGATATTTAAAGTTCACTCAGCTTTAAAGATTGACAACGTATTATTAGAGGAACTAGAAAGTCTAAAAAAATTCCATATGTCACTGCAAAGCTTTTACCTCATCATTCAGCTGTAACCCAGATTCTGACCTTCTTGGAAGGTATCTGCAGCCACCAAAAAGAGACCTTTGAACATATACAGTTGGGGGCTAACTGGGAAGTATAAGTTACGGGATGTCAGTTCAGCAGTCTGGAAAATCTCATCCCAATTTCTGTTCTTTTCTCTGGATCAGGAATACGTTTCAAGAAAAAAGCATTTATGCTTTTCAGAAAGGTTCAATTGTCGTGAAGACGCAAAGCCAGTTGTTTTTTTCCATGCCTTTCCACTTAGGCTCCGGCTTCCAGACCCACACTGGTTAAATCGCACTGCTGCAAGCTGTCATTCTCCGAAGACACGTCAATCTGTTTGTCTAACAGGGGGAAGGGAGAAACCCACACTCCTGCGACATTTTGCTTGTTGCCATTAGAGAGGACAGTCTTGCACAATGATTAACCCCTTCCCGATCCCAAAATATATACAAGTATGCTCCAGCAAAATTGGTAAAATATGCTACATTTCACTCCCCCCTCACCCCCACAGGTCTGCATTCTTCCTGGCATGCTGTGTGCGTCTTGGTTTATGCTTTAGGCGCAGAATCATTATTGCTATAATATTCAGCAGAGACTGAATGAAGAATCACATTTTGCTTATGTTTTGAACCTTGCAGAGGTAATAGTATGGAAAACACTAGTGACTTCATCTGCTAAACATTTATAAATGGGATGGGAATTTTTATTCACACATACACAAAAGAAGAGAGATATAAAAGAACAAGGTGAACGTACATATGTATCATTTGAGACAAAAGTCTATTCTTTCCTCTCAGTATTTGCTCCTTTTTGCCCTCAGTTAAATGTACTGAAAATTCCCTTACTGGCAATTAACAGAAAATCAGAATTAATGAAAAAATCAAATTGAGAAAAATTCAGAACAAGGAAAAGCTTTATTTACTCAAAAGAAAAGCACCAGAAGTTGTTCATTTGCCAGCACTAGCACTGGCACACTCCCCACGCTACGGGACGTCACCAGGCTCTGCAGGACAGGACAACCCACCGGGGCCGGCTGCATCACCACCGCGACAGGACAACCAGGTGCCGGCGGTTTCGGGAGACGCTTCAACAGCGCTAACCTCTCCCCACGCTCAGCCCCGCGTTTCCTGGGGCTGCCCGGGTGGAAGCAGGGCACCAACCACCTTCGGTATTTTTGCTTCCTGTTTCCACTAAACCCAGATCCAACGCTTCCTGAAAAGCGGACTCAGCTGGGTTGACGTTTCAGACGCTTGGGCTTACCCATTTGATTTTACTCGGCGTCATGCGTTCGCCCCAAGCGCTGCCACGCGCAAGTGGTTCGCTTTCAGCCTCAGCTGGTACCGTCTACAGACCTCTCTTCAAGCGACTGCAGTAAGCGATGGCAGTAAACTCTGCCAACTGCTACACAGGTGTTAAAAAGAAAGGACGGCTCTCCTATGGCAATACATGTGAACCATTAAGCAAACCCAATAATCTGATTCTAGATGATTAGTTATATTATATTTAACACAGACAAAGACACCAACAATTTACACTCGGCCCTATTTGAGGCCCAATTAAAACCCTTACAGGGTTTTTACCAACCATACAAACAAAATACAGAGAAATATCGTAAAACATGACACTGCTTGGGCCACTATAACACCAGAAGACGTGCAACTAGGCGCTGACTACAAGTGCAGGCCACAAACATATCAGCAAAACACCTGCTCAGTAACAAACTGCAGCAATGACAACTAGCTGCCCTTCACGCAGAAGCTCGGTATCGGTGACATAACAGGGATCCAACCCACAAAGTTCCCCCCCAAGCTTCAAAAAGAAGAAAGAAAAAACACCCCCCAAAAACCCCAAACTCCACATCACTGAAATAACTAGTAACTAATTGTAAAATAAAACAGCAATTTTAACCCTGCAGAGGATGATGTTTCTGGCCCAGGACTGCCTGCAGGATTTGTTTTGGCAGAGGGAAAGAAAAATCAACTGACACATTTTGACCAGGAAGCCAGCAAAGAACTTGATTGTTTCTGCCAGGGAGCCTAGACCACCTCCCCTGGAAATCCGTAAATACCTGCTTGTACAGAGCAACGTAGCACCTTTCAACTGCTGAAGGCAAATAATTTTGAGGAAGATTTTAAAACCCAGGAGCACACCCTTAAGAGCTGGCAAATTTAACGAGAAGAGCCAAATCATTTCTTGAAAGAGGATAAAATGTCAAGAAAGAAAATCCCTATATTTCTCTTCACACAGAATCTGGGGGAAACCAGCCAACCAAATAGATAGTGAAGAAAGCTCCCCAGAGATGCTTTCTCCACTAGAGTAACACCCCTGATGTTTCACACCTCTTGAAGACAAGGATCCAGTTACCGCTCCAGTATGGGAACTACAAAGCACTTAAAAAGAGAGAATTTGTCACTAGCCCCAACTTCCTCATTTGGGATGAGTGCAGACTTAACTGTTGCTTTTCCTCACACCATCCCTGAAGGCAGAAGCCATCTGCGAGCAGGCACGGCTTGCCTCTAAGCTGCATCACGAGCAATACCTGCCTATAAAACAGGCACTTYGCAAGCACAGAGATGACAATGCTGAGCTCCTCCTGGATAAAGACCACCCAGGCAATATGCTCCATACTTCACAACCTGTTGACGTATTTCTCAGCACAGAACAAGGGTGAAGCTAAGAAGCCAAAGATCTTCTGTCTGGAAATAGCTCATGTGAGCAGTTTATTTAAAAAAAAGACCAAGTTCAGAAATAATCCTAGGGATCCTATCAAGAAAGCGAACTACCTGTAGTTGTTTATCTGATGCCATCATCTGGGATTTTACATTAGACACAGCCCCTCTTTACACTCGTTCATAACATACTTTTTGGAGAAGGCATGTCATACACCTGCCAAAACACTAGTTCATTTTGTAACTGAGGCAATAGGGTTTGATGTTAACACAAGGCTCTAGATAATGCCTTATCTAACCACTGCTACAAACATCATCCTTCTTACAAAGGAGCTTAAACTCAGAAAGGTAACTTCATAACAGGAATATGAACCTTTTCTCAGCCAAGGCCTTTGAGCACTTTTGGCTGGACGCAGATGATAAATTTTCATCCAATGACGTGAAAGAAAAGTTATGAGCTGTATGACATGAAGTTACAGACCACATAGGCCCATAGGCTCTCATTTCTGTTTCATTAACTGTCTTCCTGATACAAGTAATATAGGAAACATCAGTATCTATATCAGAAAGCCTCAAAATGGTTCTTTTTATATGAGTTACATCAATCCTTCAGACGCAACCATCTCCATAGCGATGAAATGAACCTAAGAAAAAGTAGCTCAACTCAGAATTCCCATCCAGTACCTGCAGAGCCAGCCTGAGAACAGAAACCCCCCGCCCACCCTCCTCACCACCAAATGCACGTCAGGGGGCTGCTGGGAAAATGTTAATAGCACTTGAATAGGTTTATCGTTTGTTTGATGTAACCAACAACATTACTACGCGCACATTACAATGAACGTACCGACATCTGCAGAGTTTGATGGATGAGCTGATAGAGAATGTGTTATAGAATCCATCTGGTTGGAATACTATTGTCATTTTCAGCGAAAAATCACATTAGCAAACTTACATCACAACTTGGTGCTATTTAGCTTCAAACTAGAATATCAGAGTAAATGGTATTCTTTTTTCCTGGAGAGAATCTTACAAAATATTCAGTAACTGTACACTAAATAACAGTATGATTTTTCCCCCCCTCCCTTTCAATACATTGTATGCTTTAGTAAGCCTGAGAAAGAAGGAAGGAGGTTTTTGCCTATCTTGCAACAAAACCTCTCTTGAGATATGGGTCTGTACTACATCAGGAGAGCTCCCCAGTAAATGCATGAATGAGTGCTTCTATGAGAAACAAAATTATAAATCAAGTGCATCAGTAAAGAAAAGCAGTTTAAGAGAACTTAAAAATCCCCAAGTCAAGCTAAACACAGATCTGTGTTTTAAGACTAGGAGAGGAGATCAGAGAACCAAAGCTCAGGAAAATCTTATACTAAACTTGCACTGGTATACAGTGTGGCACACACAGTAGGGCTATTGCACTGATCAGTACATCCCGCATGAAAGACAACATTAAGAACATCAGTTAGTGGAAATGTGGTAAAAAAACTCTCTAGTAGTTCACACAGGAAGATTCAACTCTGGCTTCAAGCTACTGAAAGGACAAATGAGGCCAGAAGACACCGATGCACCTACTCGCTCCCGGTCATAATGTCCATCCCACCTTTCATTCACTGGCGCCAGCAGGAGCCTTCCAGCATGCTCTCCTGGCATTGCAGCAAAATCCTTCCCGTGCGAGTGTGTGACCAAGGAAAAGCACATCCCTACCCCACATCGCAAATGGGAAATACTGCCCAGGCTCGTAAGCACTAACAGCACCAGAAGGTCTTTCGTCCAAGGATCTCCCTTCAACTCACTCAAACACAACCCAAGTTTCAAAATATGCCAGGGCCGAAACACGAGCCTGGGTGCACTGAAGCCAGAGGGTTACCCCAGCCTCCCCGAGCTGAGATTACAACCTCCCACGAGGCAGCCAAGTAACGCTGTGCACAGTTGATGCGTGGGTAAGGTGGAGCATGCAGCAATTAAAGGACTTGCCCAAAGCTCAGACAGGAAGTTTGTGGCAGAGTCAGAAAAAAACCCCATTATCTCAACTTCCGGTCCCCTCTGCTAACCACCAGACCACAAAACACTTTTATTGCAGGATAACATTACAACAAATAGCTATTTTCTGTTAGTAGAAAACCCACTTTGTAGTTTTACTTTTAAAAGTTATTTATACTCCAACTCCATAAGATTGCACTCCAGTCCTGTGACACAGCGTAAACAATTTCTCCCTCCTTTTCATGCCCCAGTTGTATTAAGTAATCCCCATAAAAGCAATTACTGGGCTTTGGACTGAAAAATAACTAGAAAAAAGGACAGCAAATTCTGTGCATCTTCATTTGCATAGATTCCCTCCCTCCCCCTTTCTAAGGTTTTTGCCATGAGGTCTTTTATGTCTCTTTCAATAATCATATAATTATATGATTCCTAAAGTACATGCTGGCAACACTTCAGGGGATTTTAGTCACTACAGGTGACAAGACTTTTCTCTCATGTCTAATGTTCACAAGGATTTCTTTCCACTTCATTCACAGAGAAGACAAAAAAATCTGAGTGACACCCAAACCCTCCACCCAGACAGATTTTGGGGGTGTCCTCTTCCTTGGCCATTACAAATACAGCGAACTACACAGAAATTAACTGCAATGAACTTCAATTGGAATGAAGAATTTTTTTAATTAAGTGGCCCATCATTTTTCCCAGGCACTATGTCCAACTCTTTTAATGGTTTTCACATTCTTTCTTTAATTTTACAATCTCAAAGAAATGCCAAGGTTCCATCAGAAACCAAGAATCCTGTAATTCTATTTCTTCCAATGGTTGCAAGTTATTAACAAGCTGTCAAAACACCATAATTATTTTATATCAAGTTTGACTGATTCCATAAACATCTCTTAGCTGCACACTATCCTGAGCCTTGCTCCCCCCGTGTGCAAGCATGGGCTCAGGCTACATGGATTAAAGAAGCTGCACATCCCCTTAGGCAGCAGCGCAAGAGATGTTTATGAGTCCAAAGAAATCAACAATAGTATATTTATTAGCCGATGCATCTGGTATCATTATAAGGCTAAAATAGCTCTTTCGTGCCCGATTTTTTTTAGCTTTGTGGTAGAAATAAGAGCCACCAGTGGAGAAATTACCATCTTATTAACCATCAAGAGGGTTTAAAGAAATGACCTTGGTGTCCTTCATTATGGCACAGTCTATTGAATAGCCAGAGGCCCTAAAACATTATTTGTTTCCCAACTTGGGCTACACACTCCTAACCTAAGCATCTCCTCGCTAAACAGAGGCTAGATCAGGGATATGTTAGCATCAGAGTAAATCATACTAAATTTAAAGTGAAAAAAAACACCACGCAATTACAGTCATCTTTTTACAAATCTACGAAGAACGTCTGTTGAACAGGAAGATAAAGCGACACTATCCAGTCACAAACATTATAAATTCCACATTTAGACTGCAGGCACAAAGGCACCATATATATTTTCTGAGTGCATTCAGAAAAGACAGCCCCGGTACCTTCTTTGCAAAGCATGCTTTGGATAGAAGACAACAAGACGAAGTACAGCTCCCTCAGCCTGTTGACAGTGACCAACAGTCCCCTAAAATAGAATGTTTGACTTCAAAATTGCCACATTTATGTACCGTAACTATACATAGCTAGCAAAAGATTAAAAAAGCTTTGCTTTGAGCACAAAGGGAGAGACAGGAATGGTGCCATAAGCCCATGTTTTGCAGCCAGTAGTGCTGGGAAATCGTTTTGATCCCTTCAATCCCCTTATCCATGCCAACCACTGACCTTGCAGATGAAACTTTTGTTCAAGTTAGTCTCTTTTTGGCTTGAAGCAAGACAGAGTTACAAAGGAAACATTCTCCATTCATTTTGGATCATGCAAATGCTATACACATAGCTGTCTCAGTTCATTTTTACCAGGTATTTTGGAATTCTGGATCCAGACAGTCAGTTCAAAATAATTAAGCTACAAAAATTAACGTATTCCTAGTCTCTTGTCATTAGGGCTCGACACAGCTGCCAGCCTCGCTCAGAGCAGGGCGGAAGAGCCCTGGAGCCTGTTCAGGTCATACCAGCCCCGCTTTCACAACAGCTAGCACAAGAGGAACTCGACTGGCAACCAAATACAGGTCTCGTTTTTGCCTAGGCAGCCTCAGAAATTATTTTACCTCCTCCTCCATTTTAAACATTTTGGATTAATAACATGAAGACTGATTCTCCTTTCAGCATCTGAATGGTATTATTAATAGTTCATTAGTTTTGGAAAAAAACTATTTTTCAAAGAGATGGAACAGGACCAGTAAATTAGCGCTCAGACTCTCTTCTCTATGCAAGGAGCACTGCTGGAGCAGTCAAAGCCCCTGTTGTGCTGGAACACAGCAAAGCCAAAAGATATTTAAACAGCAAGAGCCACTTCACCTACATAAAGCTCTTTTATACCTTTACTGTGATAAACTGAAGGCATTAAAGTGCAGTGAATTGGAAATTGTTCTCACTTACAGCAGGATGTTCACATGCAGCAGATACCACGATGCTCGTCCTCCATACTGTATTTCAAAACTTTATTTTAAAAACATATTGCATTGCACTGAGCAGGACACAGTGTTTCAGCTTTGCTGACACCGTTCACTCTAAAGTACCTGCTGCAGCACTGAAGACAAACTACTTGAAGGCTCCCTCGCAACTTATATCACCATGACAAAGATCAGTCATTACAGAAGCTGGAGCAATAAGCATTGCTCTATAGCACTTTCTCCACCCAAGGTTCACATGCAGTTTAGGATCTATATATACAGAAACCCACCAAGTCCAGTTAAGCCTGATGTGGAGGGAAACAGCCTACAGTAGCTGTGCCTAGACAATTCAACAGCTCACACCAAGAAACAGAAAGGAAGAGAACAGAAGGATACCAAGGGGGAGAAAAAAAAGAAAAAAAACCCACAAACACACACTTAAAAAGTCACAGGAAGAAGCAAGATCAATCTAGGTACCTTTACATCAATGTAACTGTCTACATTCTGGATATTGTATCTCCTTAACTATATGAATTTTTAAAGAGGTACAGTTGTGCGATACATCAGCCCTTCTGCAGAGCAAGCAGGAATCTATCCAAGAAACAAAGTGAAATATGCCAGACTAACCTCATCCTCCTGAGCTCAGTTTTTCACTGTTATTTTCCCATAAAGTATCATTGTGATATTCAGTCTCATTCTGTGAAATAACTTAGATTAACAATAAACAGTGTCGCATTAACATATTGGGAGGACAATAAACTTTTCAGTTGTTACTATACCAGAAGTCAAATGCATTACTGCAAACAAACACTAATTGGATCCAACATCATCTATTATTTGGATGAAATGGAMCACTAATTTTATTATATCCCTTTTATCAGAAATTCTTACCTGTACAATACACAGCACCCTATGTTTTTAATTATGAAGTATTCTTTTCTCTGTCTCTCTCTCTCTCTCTCTATATATATATATATTTTTTAGCTTCTCAATGTTTTCATGCTGGTCAGATCCACTTCTGTGTGGAGACACATTTCAGCAAGCTTCATTTCATGTTTTACCCCAGGTAAACCACAGAAGTAAGGCTGAGCATCTATGCTGAAGGAGACTCATTTGGAAAAACCAAGATTATAAGAGGTCTTTCAAAAAACCCAAAGAGATAGGGTCAAGTGTAATTTGGACTAAAAATATAAGACCTCAGATGGTCCAAACTAGGTAGAACTCAGTATGTTTCCTGTGGCAAGGATGAGGGGGACCCCCGAGCTCAGCTGGGATTTTCACCTGCATTTCAAAAAGCACAGGCATTTCAGAGCTCGCCCTCAGGTGAGTAAGCCATTTCCTCTCTCTGTGGAAACCATAGCTATGTAAAATGGCACGAATAATACTGATAACACCACACTAGTGACTCGACCGAGGCAAGCAGGCATTGCCCGTGCTGGTGGCAGTACTGCATCACGCACRCAGCGGCCCCAGCGGTGCAACTCGCTCGCAGGGTAACAAACCTCCGTCGACTCTGCTGCGCCTTCGCTACCCCAGCCGGTTTTACTGACAAGGTGAAGAGCCCCAGCTCCAACCAAAGAGCTAGAGCCTTACTCACTGCTGTGCCACCCAGCTGTGGTTTGCAGGGAATCCAGTTTCCACTTAGGCCCGGCCACAGTCGGTGTACGAGATGGGYAGACACTTCGGACTTTCCAGAACTCATCCCTCTGTTGTAGCTCTGTCTTAACCACCTCTTACTACTTCAACAACAAAATACCTTAAGTACCCRAGTGGACAAGATGCAAAATCAACAGCTAGGAGAATAAATCAATTGAGACTAAAATACCTTCAAGAAAACTGAAAGGAAAAAAGCATTTAGAGCACTATCAAAAAATCACTAGCTTTCCTGAGCTTAAAAAAAAAAWTTTTAAGGAATAACTCTCCTTCAAAAGCACTATCACTTGATAATTAAGGGGAAAATATCTAGAAACTTGTTTTAAAACATAAGCATGGGGAAAAAAAAGGCAAGTGCAACATATAGAGCAGCATAATCGTAAATTAAGAGTTACATAGCTAGGTCAGTGGAACTAGCACAAAACCTTTGGAACAGGAAGTTGCAGTTAAATACACTGGTTTTCTTATCAATGAGCAATCAGAGCAACAGTAACAGCACAGTGTACAACACACATGTGAAAACAGCCTTATCAAGATAACAGCTGAAGAACTTATGGATTCTGTCCAGAAGTTTACCATCACCATTATGCTTTCTAAATTTTGCTACACTGAAGTGCACACAGCAAAGAAGTAACTGCAGGTTAGCTCTGTTAGGTTTCTGAGGAAAAACAAAAGTAAGGGAGTGGGCAAAGTGCTAATCAATCTCCTCCGGGTCTGCGACTAGTTGCAGCTGGGCCACAACCCTGCTCAAGTGCAAGGGCAGCAACCAATTTCGACAAGACGTGCACCAAGTCAAGGTCTGCCTTTTCAGTTCTGGGATCTACTTCTGCATGATGCATTGCTCAAAGCACATTTGCAAGTGGATTCTCTAAGAGATTCTATAAATAGGCTAAACATTCCTAAAAAAATAAAACATACACACACACACACACACACCAAGAAAGTTAAAATTTCCATACAGCGTTCCAAAGCTTTGCTGGAATCTGTAAAATTGATAAACAAAAGCCAAAAAGAAAACACAACCCCTTGTCTTTACAACTACTTTGAGAGAACAATTGCTCTCAAAGATCGCATTCATTAACATTCTGATGAAGTTTCCTTTTAGCRCTGTTTTTTATACTTGAAAGGAACAGCTATGATCAGAGAGAGCCCTCAAATACCGACTCATTCATTTAGATGCTCTCACTCTGATTCACCAATCACCTTCAAGAATAATTAGCAGCTTCATCTGAATGTAATGAATATACACACATGCTCACATCCATACCATTCATTTCAGAATGCAGCTAGAAATCCCCCATTTTTCAGCCCACCATTCCTCTGCCTGCTGACTTTTTTGACCAACAGGACAGGAACCGGCCCCCTCCGGTGCAGCACGATAATCTAATGGTTTTCCAGGGGCTGCCCATCTCGCTGACCACCTCTCACACGCACGGGCAGGTGAGGGCAAACTCGCTTTCCAGGCTGTTAACTCCCAAGTCATGTTCAGTGGTCGTGTAAAAAAGAAAAGAAAAACACCACACACAAATCAGCTACATGTAACCCAAGTTTAAGCCCGGTTTATATGACAGAATTCAGAGGAAGGAAGGGAAAGGGTAAGTCTTAACTTTTTATACACAGAGAAAGACTGCTGGTTTGCTAATGGACGGGCTTTTTGCTCTTAATGAAAAAAATATATAATCAAATATGTCTTTATGTGAAAGATGTTAGGATAGGGGAATCTGCAAGTCAAGTCACAAGTGTCACAGAAGTAAGATGCAGTATTTTCAGATACCAAATTTCAAAGCAAGCATTGCCGCATTAGTTAAACCAAAATCCAGAATGCTGTTTCTTAAATTGACACCAAAGAGCTAAAAAAAACTTCATAAGCTGTCCTCCAGTATCAACCTTAACTGCTCTTATCACCAGTTCAGCATGTAGGAAGAATATATATATAGCACCCTTTATTTACAAGAACACCAGCAGTAGGAATTTTCTGAAGTGAGGAAGGGGAATTCACAGTGTTTCTAGATAAAAAGAAAAACAAAAAAGATTTACCACTTCCAAATGTCTACCATAAAATTCCCTCTAATCATAAAGAAATTTAATTTTCAAGGGGAAGCCCAAAGCTTAGCTAGCCTATTAAACATAGTCACAGATCACTGTAAAATCCAGTGGAAAAACAATGCTAGAACAAGAACACAAGAACAGATCATAATGAACTGCCACATAAGCAACAAAAGCCCTTTTTAGGATCATAAATTAAACAAAACTGACTTTCTCAGGTCAGTACTGCTCCTAGGCTGTGAACTCACTTTCATTCTTTCTCCTCCTTCATGGAGATGGAGATCTTTAATTATTATTTTCAAAATATCATCACAGATGATTTTAAGTACTTAAAAAAAAAATACACACTGAAAGGCAAATCTCCTCCAAACCAGAAGAAAWCCACCTGTTGCAGTCAAGTACACTACAGCACACAGCTCCACACTACGCAAAATGACCTTGCAGCTTCACTAGTTTACATGGGCATATGTTACTTTAAAGTAGTTTTGTCTTGATAATCCCCTCCGCTTGCTGCTACGTTAAATCTCCCAGACATTACCCACTGTCAAACACAGTGCTGCGCTTCTGAACAAAAAAGCCTCACAATGCAGAGTATTCTTCCTTTTCAGCGTTACTGGAATTTATGAAACGTGCGTGATTATTAGGGCTTTCAGAGCACCTCAAATACGAYGTGCCTCCTTGTTCTTTGGGTTTTATTTATTTTTATTTTATTTTTTTAAGAAAAAGCAGAAGTGCCTCCACAGACATACTTTGGGGTGGCAGAAGTTTAAGGTCACCTTCTCTCCCCATGTGCCCTATTACCAAGGTTACTGTTTGGTTGATTTGATAACAAGGCACATACCCTTTGAAAAGCGTGGAGTTTTCCCCGTCAGCCCTGGAGGGACTGTACTATCATTTGTATCCTATTTCCTGATAAYATGCTCATCATGGTAGAATATCTCTGCAAGAAGATGAATTTTACTTTCTTCACTGACAGCTCAGCAGAGACTCAGTGGTTTAATTGGACCTATCTGCTGATGCGTATTTGAGTAAGAGCATGCCCAAGAAAAAAAAAAAAAAGAATACAGACAGGTCTGTGGCATCTGTTTTGAAGGAAAACAGAAGCGGATAGCTTGCTCATTATCAGTCCTGCGTCGGCAAAGGAGCCGGCCTTCCTATTAGGGCAACACCCCAGAAATGACTCCGCTAAAGGCCAAAGAATACCAATCTCTACTCTAACATAAATCATGTTTCCAGTCCAGTATTACACACCTAGCGCTGCTCAGTGAACACCTGACTAAATTCCTCTTTTTGAACGTGTCCAACTCCAAGCTCCCCAAACCAAGATTTCATCACTCAAATATTACAGTAGACCGCCAAGTCATCAGTGATTTCCCAAGCGAGACGCTGAGCAGCCGGGGCTATTCGGGGCCACCTCAGATCCTCTGTGGGGCTTCAGAGGACCATCGCCGGGACTCGCAGAAGTTGGTTCAGAAAAATCCCCCGCACACGTCACCTCGAGCAGGACCGAGTGGCAAACTCGCAACGACCACGAGGCTGCCAGAAAAAGAGAGGCCTGTGTGGCAAGAGGTTTGGGCTGGGGAAAAAAAGAGCAAGACAAGAGACACAAACAAAATGGGTTCTCAAAGTCCGGGTGAAAGATGTTCGAGATCCCAGGGCAAATTTGGGATTATTCATTCGTCCAAACGCAATCCTCAATTACTCTAACACAGTTAATACACACTCAAGTGACAGGAAGTCTAAAAGTAGTGGAGCGCCCAAAAACTTTGCCCACGTTTCTAGCGCAGCACGTTGAAGAAAGTTGAACGAGGGTACCAGGATTGCTCATATTTACTCAGAATTCAAGTTATCATGCCTACCAAGTGACTTGCGAGGTGCTTTCTCTCGACAACTCAGTTCTTCCCCTCATACACAAACAAAACAGAAATCAAAAGCCAAAGTCTTAGTTTGTCAATGCCCCTCTGAAAATATTAAATTTCCTGCTCTGCTTAACTTAGCTCAGACAAGGCAGGCAGTATTTGCTCAGCAAATATTGTTTGTAATAAGTTAGACAAGCAATATTTTTTGCCAGCCTATTAACACCAGAAAAAAATATGTACAGTCAACACGAGATGAAGAATTTGTCCAATTACTTCAAAAATGGGAATTACAACCAAGGGATTATTATCCATTTAAACATCTCTTTTCCACAAAATGTCAAACACTAGCCATTTGCTAACAATCTCCGGAGACAGATAAAGTAACATTTTGGCAATGCAAACACAAACTCCACGAGCCGAGGGGGGGAGGAGGAGGAGGAGGAAGGGGGGAGGAAGGGGAAGCTCCACCATTCACAACAATACCGGACCATCCCAACACGCCGCAGCGCCGGGGATATTTCGCAGCCAATTAAAACCCCAAACAAACATTTGACTTGCCCTAAGTGATAGTTAGCATTAGCCGGAGCGAGGGAGAGGGAAGGGGGGAAGGGGGGTGCAGTAAGTTGCCAGCGGGGCTGCGAGCACCCCGCCGCCCCCGAGACTCCTCCGGGCTGACATTAACGCACGTTAATCGGTATTTGCAAAGCGGAGGCCTCCAAAGCGCCTTTTAGAAATACATATATTTTTTCGGAATTATTTTTCC